>NW_016910457.1:9821-83624 GCF_001483705.2 Eufriesea mexicana
TTTTTTTTTTTTTTTTTTTTTTTTTTCGTTCACCGGCTTCGCCCGCTGCCAAGAGGGTGGCTCGCAGTGGGTGTGCCTGGCGATGATTAATTAGCGTTTGATGAATATGTATGAGAGAAAGGCAACCAACTCTGCTAACACGTACACACCGGCAGCATCCCCTGCGTTACAATAACGCGGCCAACCCCCTTCGTATAGCTCGTTTCAAGCCTGTGATAGCACCCCTCTCTCTATCGCTCTCTCTATGCTTCACCTCCACGGATTCTGCGACTCTTCCGTGAGCTGTATAACAATGCGTTTTCGGGTAAAAATTTTTGTTACGGAACGAACGTCGACCCAGGGCCATCCATTATGATTTACGCGGACCTCGTATGTACACGTTCAGATTTCGCGGTGAATTTTGTTAAAATATTCCGAGGAATGGCGAACACGTCGGGTCTACTGATGGTTTAGATCCTGGGATCGTTCCTGGCATCGTTGTGGATTTCCGTATGGAAAGAATTGCTGCAGTTGAATTTAGCTAGGTTGGGTAGCTAGTAATTATTGCTCGTTCGATCATCGAAATTTATGAGACACATGGCCATATAGCATCTATGGCTGGATAATATGTAAATAGATGCATAGAAAAGCAAATATTGTCGGGTAATGTTAATAACGTTATTAGCAAAGAATGGTTTCCTTCTTTTTTAGCTTCATTGCAATAAGGGGAATCGATTGGTAGAATTCAATTGTCGGATTAGTAATATTCATGGTGTACATTAACGAAACCAAAAGTGCTGGTAAAATGCTACGTATAAATACTCAATTAAAAATATTAGCAATAATAATCATTTATTTAGTATTACAAGTGATATCAATGTAATAAATATCAACATCGTTAACATCACTATCAACACAGTAAATATTAACACATAATAATAGTTAGTGTACCAAAATATTAATATTTACTAACATAAGTTGACACTAACATAAGTAACATTAATACGTATATACATTTGATATCACTAATATTGCCATACACTCTGAATTCCTTTACAACTTCTACAAATTACAATTTTACAAATTCACAAACATTTACAAATTCTTTTGCACTGTCAATTAATCGAAGAATCAATTTTAGCAATCATTTTACAACACAAATAACGATGTGATACCAAAATAGGAAAGCTGACAAAGCTATTAAGTATCAAAAATTAATCCAGAGACTCCTTAACATAACCTCAAACTCTCGAATCTACGAATCCGTTTTCCCTCTTTCCGTGTTAAAAATCAAACATACGATAATAAAAACGAGACGGAGGAAAGGAAAAAATGGCACAGTGAAAATAACGCGGAACCATGCTGTCCTCGTGGTATCGAACGCGTGACACATCGACTTTCCATGCGGTGCGTCCGATTGGAGGTATCGGGGCGCGTTCTACGCCCGATATCCATCAGTATCGCATAAACTGGCATGGTTGTATCGCGGGAAAATATCACCTCGGCAGCGAGGCAGGGCGCGAGGGGTTTAGATTTCGGCGAAACGGCGAGGCTGAAAGGCTGCCCGGCCTCGTGCGGCCGCGCGCGCCAGCGCGCTCTGGCGGATTGTTCGCGAAGCGAGGAGAACAATGCAAACAATGGCGGGTACGAAGCGCTGCGGTGAGACCCGGCTTACGCGGTGAATACAATTACATTATGAACTCGATTACCATTTAAATGGAAACAAACGTGAAATGCTAAAATACACCGACAACTCTCTCCTCTCTCCTCTCTCCTCTCACCACTCTGCCCGGCCAACCAGGGCCGCGCCACCCGCCGCAGCGCGCGAAAATGTGCAACCTCAACCTCTCGAGTGCTCGATCATCGGTATGCAAATAGAGTGAACAACGGTTCACTGGCGCCACTGTTGTTGCCGTTTTGAAAAATATTTCTAGTGCAGAAACTAACTGATTGCGAGAAACTAACTGATTGCATTCTTTCTCGAAAGCGGTTCATCGATTTGAGGTTAAGTTTCATTGGTAGCTTCTTCTGTGATTTCATAATTGGTATTGTACGTCGAATGTTGAATAGATAGGTTAAATGGGGTTTATTTGAGGGTCAAGAAGTTGGAATTTAATGGAATTTAATTGTTAATCGCGTTAATACTAAATTACCGATTTGTGATATGCATATGTTGTATTTATGGAAATATACTATAGCAATAAATGAGTAAATACAGCGTAAACCCTAAATTATGTCTAAGTGAGTAGCTTCGCTGTTTCAAACAAACGTGAAAGTATTAATTACAGGAAAAGTAAGTTTTAGGTTAAGTATACTTCAGTACCTTACATAGGTATATACTATTTTCCTGAAATTGGGTATATAAAATTTACCTCCAGTTCTTTATTACACCTCCAGCACTTATAAAGAATCACTTGAATAATTTTTCAAATTACAGCTTCTGTCACCAACATTTTTATATTTTTGTTCACACTTCAAAATACGATATTATTTATTTGGTCACCTAATATTTTCCATAAATAAATTCGTCATACTTTCATTTACACAGTGAATTCCCAAATAATTTCAAATAACAAGATGAATAAAAATCTTGGTCAATGATGTTATTTAAAAAACAAATAAAATTCTTTAACAGTGTGCAAAATATTTGTACTCACACATCGCACGTAAGTGCACATATTTTTCTCGTGTGAAATTCGTCGTCCATGCCGTGTACCACCCCGCCAGCGTCGATGGCCGTGAACGAAAAAAGGCTCCCGTTTAACGTGTCCCATCAGCACCCCAATTCTAATTATTATACACTTAATTTCCTAATGAACCGTATCGAATGGCAGGCTCGATGGAATGGCGTACTCGTGCACTGATTTCACGGGCCACCTGTCGCACTGCTGTCCTACCCTCCCCATTGGTTTCATCGAATTGGACACGCAGGGTGTAAGACATTATTCTGCGCGAAGGGTCACGGGTGCTCGATGAAGACACGAGTATTATTTCTCAGGCTGTGACGAGTCCTGTGACGAGGATTCTTCCTGCAGAGTCTCCGGTATTAGCTCAATCGACTGTGAGATTTATCCAACAGGCGAATTTTGTTTTATTTTTATTGTTTAATCTAAGATCCTTTCACATTATCTTTTTCTTCTAATATTTGGATTATTTCTTAGTGAATTATTTCCAAAATTGTCACATGGGTGTAAATTCGATTGTTACGTATAATGTATTTTAGGTAAATATACAGAGAATGAAAAGCAAGGGATTATGTTCTGGTAGAGGGCAGTTTCTGGATAATAATAATATAAAAATTTTAATTTGTTGTATATGGTTGTTGGAATAATAAAAAAATAATGGGAGGATTAAATTTAAATTCTGTTGGTGTTAATTTTCTATAATTTAAAAATTGATTTAAGAATTTAGATGTAAACAGAAGTTTTGAAATGAGAAAATATGTATCAGTGACGAAGGTAGATTGATTTTATTTGTGGAAGTTAATTATTGCTGTGTATAAACTACTATGCATCACGCAATTGGCAATATTGACTTATCAATATTCTTGTGTGTATTATTCGTATATTCTTGCAACCATAATCATTATAAATATTATTACATTCAATAATCAATATCAAAATTTGTATTGCTTGGCTTCCTGCTACTCTAAATTTATATTTCCCAAATCAGTTGCCAAAAAAGAATTGATCTGATCAAAACTCGGAATCTTATAAAATATACAAAAATTAATTACTATATCTATTCTTTAAATCGTTTCTTATATAAAATCAAAATTTCCAGGGATAATTTAAAAATAATTTTTTAACCGAAGAAAAATATTCTAAAATAAAAATTAATACGTTTCATTTAATTCTTCGTGATTGATTTAACACTTCTTCCCGTGAATAATATATATCTTTAAATTTGGGGATTTTTCTATCGTTCGTTTGACATGACGATTCACCAAAATTTGGTATCCTATTCCCAAAAGGGACCAACGGTTTGGAATTCTACACAAGTATCGTGATGCAGCAGGACCAATGTTATACCTGGTATTCAGTGACCCTATGTAGAATGTTCCTTTTTCTAGAATTCACGAAAGAATGAAAACCAGGGGCGTGTCGCTTGTACTTTTCTGTTTGGACATTTTCGAACAAAGCTGTATCAATATTTCTTGCGTTTCTGTGGTCGTATGGCGTGAGATCTATACGTTCTTTGCACCCTTCGAGCATCGCTTGTTACATTTCGAACGTTTATTATGACTAACCACAGGCTTCCTAACTTTGGAAAAATTGAAAGATAAATTATTAATCCACATTACAATTCTCAAACTTTATTCTACAAATCTTGGCAAATTTTTCGCTGTAACATTTATTAAGATATAATTCAGATCATGACAATTCAGATGTTATTCGAAAAATTATTGGAGCCTTTCAAAAATTAATTTCTCAGTTCATCATATTTCCAGAAAATGTATCTAAAATTAGGAGACAATAGTAGGGAAACCAATATGGCAAAATTAAAGTATCTAAGATTTAATATTTTTCTAAATACCACGTGGATCATTAGTAACTATTTCAATTTATTTTATTATTTCATCAGACTTCATTCTAATTCTTTTTTTTTATACCATTTTCAATAGATTTAACCCTTTGCACTCGACAATTTTTTGGCTAAAGAAGAGCAGAAATTCAAAGATTCTCTACTAAAATACCGACGATGCCTTTCTGAGCAATAAATAAAGAATTGTAGAATTATTTGATTTCGATACCTCGCACACAGTTACATTACATTAAATTTGATATATTAATTAATATCGATCTTCCAAATTTTATGAAATGGTGACTGAAGCTCACCTCTCGAGTGCAAAGAGTTAATATGGAATTACCAAATTTCCAAAAGGAGAAAAAGAAAAGAAGAGTTAACAATACAGACAATATCCAAACAAACGATACCAAAACAAATTCTGCTATTAAATCAAGCTCATAATTTATTAACCCCTTGATGACAGCGCATTCTTATTATAGTATATATGTGTATACTATAGTATACCTATACATATAGTTCACTTATATTATACATAGTACATATAATAGTATATTATATTATAATACACTATATAGTACACACACATATACATACTATACTACATATATTCTCGTAAAAGTCACTGCGGCTTGCTAATACACGTTGTCATACCTATTGACAGAAATGCAGATGTCGCTCACATCGGCATACGCGATATTTGCCCAAAATCGCAGTGGCTGAATCCAGTAAAACAGCAAACGAATTGCAATGACAAAAACATTGATACTGTATATTTATACACTCCGTGTATACACTCTTCGTAGTCGAAAGGTTAAAAACATACACCTATACAACCCCCCTCTAGAGTCCTCTTCCACACACGCATCGTTCCACCCTCTTTTACCGAAATAAAAGACCAAACACCTAATAAAACAGCGATACAAAGAAAAAGAGACACGAAGGGATGAAAAGTGAGGCTGGTGAGAATAGCGATGGAATAGAAACGGTGAAAGAAATTTGAAGTTTGGAGGCGGTTAAAGTCGTCTGTCCTTCGATATCGAAGAGCCAGCAGCGAACATACGGCGGTGGAAAAAAGAAGGAAAAGGGAGAATGGATCCCTTGGAGATAGATAGGTGCGGTCACTGTCAGGAGGGTTGACAAAGGCTGACCGGGGGTAGAAACATTCAAATGGTAATCGGCGCGCGTCTAACATATACCGACCCTCCGACCCCCTTGCTCGCGCTTAAGGGGTGCTCGCACCCCCTTGGCATACACCCTGCACATTCGCACCAGAATCAAACCAAATATTGGCAATATCATCCCTAGCATTGCTCTCCGCGACCTGCCTCCTACACTCGCTGGGAAACGATGTCCATTTGAATGCACGATTCCATTACCGACGACGATATATCGGCTCGAGGATATTATGGGATTAGGATTTCAAGGGAATGCTGAAAGAACACCGTGAAACTCGGTCACCAGCAGAGATACGACGCGACGCGATGCGACGCTGCAGTTTAACGATGCTGCTGATTGTAACGAATCGTCGCCTGTTTTATGGCTCTTCTTGTTATTTAAACGGCGTGCTTCCGATGTTAAACGACTGTACGGGTATTTACGTAGTGCCGGGAATTTCATCTTTTTCTATTCCAGCGCCGGCATGTTTTCTAGTAACGTATCGCAGGTGTTTGCTTTAATTTCGGGTTTACAGCGAATCGATTTTGCGGTGCTCGGGTGTTAAGGGTTTTAAGGTGTGTCGTATGATGCTTTGCTTTTGAGGTAATTATTCGATCTGGGTGATAAAGGCTTTTTGGTATTTGTATATCGTGGCTTGGTTTTTAGAATATGCGTGGCAGTTTTTATTTTAGTTCACAGGTCGTCGAAATATATCATAATGATTAATTATACTAGAGTATAATACAAGTGCTATTCTAAAAATATTTGTGATTTTGATTTCTCGAAAATAAGTAATTCCGATTTTTGGAATTCATTTCATTGTAGAAGATTGGAATCTGAAGTGAAGAGGTTCCTTCTTATTAATTATATATTTAACAATTAATATAATGATTCAAAAAATAAAATATTTATTTTGCTAGAGCAATCGCTATATTTCAAAATTAATTTTTCAAGATTAGCAATATTTTGGCAAACGCAATATACACTTTAGAGTCAAAAAATTGCCAATATTTAAACTAACGTAATTTCATAAAAAAATGTCCTAGAATCATCTTTTTTATCTTATGTTACAACTTGAAGTTTCTACTTTAAGAATCTATATTTTTATTTTAAGCTTATTGCAGCTGTATTACTATAGAATTTTAAATATGAGAGTATGTTCGTGATATCGAAAGATACCAATTGCGAATAAATTGCAAAGTTCAAGACCTACCACCAAGTAGAAAATTTTTTTTCCAATACAAAATTTACAGCATATGAAATTCCAAGTCTTGCTCTTTAATATAGAATAAAAATCAAGTCGTTCCGATTTTTATTCACCGAGTTACAATATTTTGAAATAACCCTTGCATTTCTTACATATACCCCTAACTTACTGGATGGATTTCTCTCATCCCTTTCTTCTGATTTGTAATTTTTCGATATATGCTCTCATACTAAACTCCAAACTTCAACTAAAAAAGTAAATAAATAAAAACTTCTGATTCTGCGATAATTTTTCACAAAGCTACAGCAGTTAAAAAATCGACAATTTTTCGGTCCGAAATTAATAATCCTTTGATCCCTCTACGGTGTATAGTGTACATAGCCACAAAATGTAGTTTATAATACACTGAAAAACTACATCGATTTTGCAATTTGCTGAAATAAAATAACTGACCATACGTAAACGTGCTCACCCTCTCTAACCTCTTCCAATCTCTCAAAATCGACCGGATAGTTGCTCATCTTCCCTAAATTAATCTACGTCCCATAACTCAATCAACAGCCCCCGATAATTAACGTCACGCTGCTCAGATACCGAACGATTCGAGTTATCATTCCTCCATTTAAAGAGCTGCTTGTTATCTGGTCGCACGCCATTACCGGAGATCAGATGGTCGGAACAATTATCTCGTAAAACGGTTGGCAAGGGTTTGCCGTTCGTATTCACGAATAGGTCCGTGATTCGCGATCGTTGTTGATTCAGCGCGTTGAACGTCGCACGTGCGCCGATGTAGACGTACGCAAAGCTCCCGCAACCCGAACTTCAGCACGCGCCACGATTATGCGATTACGCGATTACGCGTGTCGGTTGCTGTGCCCCGGCTGGCCCGTCGAAGAAGAGGTCCACGGATGATACCGTGGACCAATGACGCCGAACATTCTTTCCGTATCCCCATACAACGTCCTGGCTGACGATAAAAGATGTCTCTAAAAGTTCCTCGAGCTTTATCTTGCCGTTTGAACTTGACAGATACTTGGTGCGAAACAGGTGAGATTTTTCTTTCGAACTCTGTTGGCAATAGAATTATTCTTCCGCAATGTGTATCGATAATTATTAAAATTGACATAATGTACGTGAGAAATATAAAAATGACATTTGTTAGAAGAGCAGAATACTATAATTACGTGAACTTGACATTGACAACACTGTTCTTTCAAACTCTGTTGACACTAGGATTATTCTTTTGCAATATGTATCGATAATTATTAAAATTGGCATAGTGAATATGAGAAATATAAAAATGCAGCTATCTATTAGAAGAGCAGAATACTGTAATTGCTTGACATTAACAACACTCTTCTTTCGAACATGGTTGACACTAGAATTATTCATTTGCAATATGTACTGATCATTATTAAAATTGGCATACTGCACATAAGAAATATAAAAATGCTGATATCTGATGGAAGATCAGGATACTTTACATGAACTAGACATACATAACACTCTTCTTTCGAACATGTTCATAGTAAAATTATTCATCTGCAATGTGTACCCATAATTATTAAAATTGGCATAATGTAGAGTACTCTGAAGAGCAGGATACTCCAATTACATGGATTAGATATACATAACACTCACATTTACACATGCATCTACACGAAGAATATATAAACACATATAAACAGTTCACCTTAAATAGTCTAATCTGTTCTGTTCACTTTAGGTAAGTAAACTAAATTAAAACCAACGATTAAATGTATTACAAGAGCACAAAATTGTGTTATCCTATTTCATGCAAGTTTACCAGAAACAGATTTGCAATTTAATATTTTAAACCAAACTATAAAATGCAAAATATATTCTAATTTCTAAAATATCAATAGTATGATAGTATAATATGTAAAGGAGAAATAAATTATAAATTTATTCAGGAAGAAAAGATAATATTTTAATACCATGAATACGAATTTAAAGATGAAACTAAAACATTTTCCAGTTTTCAAAATTTTCTATGAACCTAAGAAAAAATTGAATCAGAAGCATTGGAAATTCTTTTGCTATAAAGATATAACAATTCACAGCTTCCCTTACATTTTCCTAAACTCAATGATACTATTCATGCCAAAATAAAAAAGAAAATCACGTGTATTTCAATATGTCACGTGTACTTACTTCTAATCTAGTTATTCGTTACCTAAGCTTCAAGATACCTCGTGCAAAGGGTTAAAGATCCAAACTGCAAGCTCTCAACGATACACCCCATTACAAACTTCCAGAAGCTCAGTGATACTATTTATGCCAAATAGTAGAAGAAAATCTATGTATTTCAATATTTCACGTGCACTCACTTCTAATCTAGTTATTCCGTCGTGTTCGTTACCTAAGCTTCAAGGTACCTCGCGCACAGGGGTTGAAGATCCTACCTGCAGACTCTCAACGATACACCCCGTTACCAACTCCCAGGGACCGAAGAAACGCGTAATAATTCTTCTCCGCGCAAAGTGCCAAAAGGTAGAATTCTAAAACAGTGGAAAATTAAGCGTCGCGGCATTACCACGCGGGTAGCAAGCGCGCAAGGGCGTGCACGGTGATCCCCGAATTTCGGGGTGACGCTATAAATCACAAAGCGATGCTGCAGCACAATGAGCCGCATCTTTCGCGGATAGTTGGAGAACATTTAAAATCGCATAACGCGTCCACGCGCGTTGCCTGCGAATCGGGTGGCAGGAAGAATTAAGGGAGGTAGGAGTGATACGTGGCGGTGGCACGAGCCGACACGTGGCAGTGCCGCTTTATACAAACAGCATTATGCACGCTCGTGCTAACATAAATTACTGTGGGTTTAATATCGGACGTCGACGTTGGCCATGGCCGACCACCTCCTGAGCAAAACACGTTAAATGCGGCCAATCGGGCACACTCTGTCACGAAACAGGCTTTCTTCGATTCCTCCTGATCGCAGGTGTACCCCTACGTGTTCACTCTTCGTCGAGTTTCTCTCCTTCGTTGCGTATCGGACCTTAGGATTACAGGGAATTCTTTAATTTTTATTTTGAGGTACTTTTTGAACTTATTTGAGAGATAGCTCTTTTCTTTTGCTAGAAAAAGAAAGGAAAAACAGGAGAAAAGAAAAATTTGGGAAGTTCGAAAAATAATTTATTTTTTTTTTGTCAGTGAGAAGTTTGGAAAGTAGTTTATTTGTTATATTAACCTCTTAGGTATGGCAGAATTTTTCGCGGAGTTGTTTCTCTGTACAGCAGAGTTCAACGCGAAATGATACAGTACTGAGTACCTGACACTGACGCATCAAAAACAAAGATTGTATACTTTATCTGTATATAAAACGTTATAAAACTGTTATAAAACGTTGCGAAGGCAAAGAAAGTGTGAAACAAAACACACGAAAAGGATCATTTAATTCAAACAGTGAGCAATTGAGCCATTAGAATGAGTCACTATAGTGGTGCGTAGTTTAGAAAGATGACACTCGCGAAAGCCACTACAGTAGTTGCATCGTGCCTAAGATGTTAATGAGAAGTTTGAGAAATAGTTTACTTTCTATATCAATAAGAAGTTTGAGGAATAATTTATTTTCGATGTTAATAAGAAATTTGCGAGAGAATTTATTTTTTGATATTTTATTTAGAATAATAAATTTAATATTACAACTATAATTTTAGAATACACCTACAAATTTATTATTTTAAATTATTATTTAGAATAATAAATTTCCACATTTTATAGAGAAAATAAATTAGCGAATTTAATGATTCATTAAAAAGTTGGCATGGTTCATGCTCATGGGGAACATAAGAATTTAAGAAGAATCGAAAGTAAGTAGCTGCACGGTGCGCGGTATAAACAGCTGACTGCACGGATGCAAACGAAGACAGAAAGGCGGTCGTATATGAATGGCAGCATTCGGGGAAAATCTCGGTTAAATTTCACAATAAGCTCTTTCATGACTCCTAAACGTGAAAGCGCTTGTAAGCGACTTTGGGGAGCCTTACTAGACGCCCTTGGAAAGCAGCCTGAGCAACTGTAAAGGCGAGAATGAACGAAAGAGGGAACGAAACGGCCTCGATAAGTGGACACCCCGCGGAGAATGACGGAATGCAGACCGCCTGCATGAATTAAAGCCGCCGGTTTATGAATGGATCTGGATCAGAATCGAAATTCTTCGGAGGAAACGTAGGGGTGGCTGAGCTGCTCGCTGCCAGCCGCGTTCTGATTTTGATCTCTCGGGATAGGGAATCGAAACCGGATGTTAATCCTCGAGTGCGAGACGAAGGGATGAGTTGAAAGAGAGGAGGTGAAACGGATTCGAGGATACTTAAATGTCTGCGTCGGGATTCCACGATGCAACAAAGAGCAGCGTTCAGAAATTTAAGTCGGTCATTAGGTATCCTTGCGATACGCTGAACCCTTTGTGAACGAGAAACGAAGATAACGATACAAGGAGTATATAATGAATCAATTAAAAATAACAAATCGAGAGAAATTTTCCGAATTAAAATATATATAGAACATTGATGAGAATGCAAAAATTATTTTTCGCTAAAATATACAAAAATTTTGTGGGGCACTGTATAATAAGAGATATTAAATTTCATGAGAGAACGAATTTTTATTGCTTCGAATTTTTCTTATTTCTAGCAGCTTTTATAAAATATTTCAGAAATACAAAAAATTTGCGAGGCACTGTGCGATAAAAAATCTTAAATTTCACGAGAAACTAATATTGTGGATATATGCACATAGGATAAAATTTTATTGCTTCGAATTTTTCTTATTTCTAGCAATTTTTATAAAATGTTTTAGAAAATACAAAAATTTTGTGAAGCACTGTGTAATAAGAGATATTAAATTTCACCAGAGTAGAAATATTGCAGATATATGTACATGACATCAATTTTATTGCTTTGAATCTTTCTTATTTCTAGCAATTTTTATAAATATTTAAAAAAATAGAAAAATTCTGACGTATATTATGGCATTCATCATCAAATGAATCTATTTATAATAATATTAGAAAATAAAGATTAAAAAATTCGAAAATTTTTCCTATATCTTTGCATTGAAGTTATAGAATATGTTTTCAAAGACTCGTGTCAAAAAATTGCGTCATTTTTCATACAATCGCGCAAATTTCACGTCGATCGCTCAAAATTTGTTTGCGCCGTGTACTTTAAAGCGTAGCAGCCTTATTATGTCGCGTAACATATAATTACTAAAACGCTATTTTATGTGGTGTACAGTTTACTACAAACTTAGGGACGTCCGCAGGTACAGGTCCTCTTAAAATGGCGGAAGTGACTTATATTCGAAATCCCTACCCCCTGCCGGATATAGTTCGCGAAGGAGTGTGGATACAACGACCTGTACTAGGTAATAAAGTTTCACCGAAGGATAAAGACTGGAGTGCCAAGTTAAAAGCTCATGAACGTCTCTTTGCGCATCATACGCTAAATAGTATCCGGAAAGATAATAGGCTTAAGAGATCGCAGGTAAAAGTACACGCGTTAACCTAACATTTTCAGTGTTATTTATACGTTCTACTATTTAACATAAATCTTTTCTTATAGTATATACTACAACCATATTTACATAATAAATATAGTATAGTATATTCTAAAGAATTATATAGCATAACTATTCATAATTCTAATTATAGATATTAATAATTAACTATTTCAAATTCAATTATTAATTATAGTTACATTTTATAGGAATAATTCTTATCCCATTTACTATATATTTGATAATAGCAAAAAAGAAATATAACTATGATTTACAAATTACACAATTACAATTTTAATTGAATATTATGAACTTTCTAGGTCCCAAATGATGCCCTGGATCTGGCACTTACAACAGTATATATTCACAGCAAAGACACATTGGTGCCCAAGTCCTACGTCCCTGTACAGCCAGAAACATTAGGAAAGAAAACCTGGAGAGTTTTAAAAAATCAAATCGCGGTAAAGTAAATCAATTAATTAATTAATTATCAATTTACTACTGCATCTTTCCCCAGGAATAAAATTCCTATCATTATTCGCATACTATTTTAAATAATAATTTAATAAATTAATAATTGTTTCGTCCGGACCTTTCTTAAAAGAAAAGAAGTCAGACGAGGTTAACGTCGTTTTACAAACATAAACTAGTTATTCGAGACTATAAAAGTTTATTTCGATACGATACAAGAGTGAAAAATAGTTTAGTTATTGCAAAAATTCTTTAATTTGAAATACTATAAGTACGAATCAGTGTCCTTAATATTAAATATAATAACGCGTTAATTACAACAATACCACCCCTGAGGTAAAAATTTATAGCTCAATATGTAACGAAACATTTATTATTTTATTCAAGATGACTATTATTTTGTGCTAAAAATATAGAAAATATACTATTCAGCCAATTTAATATCTCTAAATAAACAATTTTAGTAAGAAATTTATCATTTAAAATAGTACTTGAAATATTTTCTCTGCAAGTTTCGCTCGGTTCAGTGCTCCTAATACTTACAGACGGTTCAGACATATTCAGACATATATTTCTTGCCTAAAATTAATTAAGGTCGAGAAGGAACCGGAAGTTCCGGAGGACGCGCAAGACCCGGTGACGCTGTTCCTGAAGAAATCGGAGTGTCATCGTGGCCCGGTGCCAGAGAGACGAATCCACCCGAGTAGCGTGAAATTAAATATCAGCGGACCTCACTCGGTTCAATCTAATCCCGGATACAGTCGCAAAATCGACGGAACTTTTTACAGTATTTAAACAGTATTTAAACACGGATCTGCACGGTGTTTGAGATGAAAACCTGGCAAGCAAAGCTGTGCTAACAATCGTATTTGAGGAAATTAAATCAACGATTTTACGATTATCATCGGCACCGTCAATCGGACCTCTATATGTTTATGAATACGTTTCATTTTCGCGCAATTCGCCCGATAAATCTACACATTTACGTTCAATTAGCGCACAGTTTCGATTGCTTCGTCGTTTTAAATATTTTCCCAACGATACTTAAATCCGAAAGCAGCAGAGAGTGATCATGATACCCGAGATAGTGGCGTGTCTTTATTTTTGTATGAATGTGCATGCTTGAGACAATCACTTTGTGTACGTGTATATCGTATATCGCGAGGCACTGTGTAATAAAAGATATTAAATTTCACGAAAGAACGAATATTGCGCGATAAAATTTTATTGCTTCGAATTTTTCTTATTTCTAGCAATTTTTATAAAATATTTTCCGCTACAGGAAATGAAATTTTGATAATGTTTGAATATGATGTATATTTAAAGTAAAGTATGTATCGAGAGTAGCAGATATAGGTGCTTTAGATGAAATTAAGTAATCAATTGTACTGCTATCTATTTTTTAACGTGAAATAAAAATAAAAATATAGGATTTCATTGCAAAAGCAAGAAATTTTTTATCTGTATTACGTGTGTCTTTAATATGTTTATTACATACCCTAGTTTTCAATCCTAGTTTTGTTTAAATTAAAAATCCCAAAATTAAAAGTAGAAACTTTAAAACCCATGCATGAAATTTTGCAATGGAAAGTAGACTATATGAAAAGTAATTTTTACTCCTACTTATTGCTAATTTATGAAATAAATAATACAATAGAGTGCTAGATTATATAGAATATTAACTTTAAAATAGTATCATAAAACGATAGAATCATAATTATTTATCTGCTATTCAGAATTAATGATTCTTATATTATGCTGAACACTTTTTCGCATTTTTAATTTATACAAACAATAAAAATAACCATTAATATTTACATAGTAGTCACTTAGATCCAAGTAAAAATTTGTGTTATCCATTACTGACAGTGAAGAGACAACAAATTGTGAGTATTGGTTTTATGAGAGTGTGAATGTTAGTTTTATATGTGGGAATGGAATCTAGTACGAATGTTGATAAAAGATGTTTAAAAGAATATGCCAGAATGAAACAGTTACTTGAGAATCGCCATAGAATAAACATTAGTTAATAAGAATGAGAGAGAAAAAAAAGAATTTTCAAGATAGAGTCAATCTTTGTGTTTAAAAATAATTTATTTAGAATTGTTATCAATATTTAAATATTATTATCTAAACATATTAATTTGTCAATTGTTAAAAAACGTGGAAGGTATTGGTATTCATTTCCATCCACAAAAATAATTCACGAATAACATAATACAATTTAACACAAATATTAAAAGATAAAATTTAGTCTCACTGTCAAAATGGTCGTAAAAGTTAAAGACATTGTGTTCATTCGATGAGATAAAGTTGCAAGAAAGCACGAAAAATACTGCCAGCCTCTAAACAAGCAGCGCAATAAATACCCTTGCTTAACCACCCCGAAAACCGATCATATCTATTTCGAACATGTCAGCAAATTTGTTCAGTAGATATCTCGACCTCGTAACTCGTCTCTCCGAAATCTTGGCAGCGATCTGCCGCGTGCATTCGCCCCTTGAGCCATCGCTGTGACAAGAACCGAAAGCGTGAGTCAGTGCACGGCCGCGTTCTCACTGTGGAGCAGCCGAAGGGACAGAATGTCCCATTACCCGGGTAATCCTTGTTTGTAATAAACCAGCACCCTGCTGCCAAGGGGGTGGCGGCCACCCTCGCCGCATAACGTCGCGGAGGTGGAGTCATCTCCGCACGCATATGCTGCTCATGGAATATCATTTATGTTTCGCCCTGTGCAGACGTCTATCTTGGTGTCCCTGCTTCTCCGTTTGACCTGTTCAACCCCTCTGCAACCCTCTTCCAGCACTCTGTCCTTATACATACGCCTAATCCGGCCATGATTGTCGCGGCGACCGCCTCGTCACGAAGACTCCTCCTCGCTCACCCTTTTTTCCTCTTTTTCCAACCACTACCACTCCGAACCCGGTTATCTTTTTAACGACATTGGAAGGTGAATCGAAGGGAACCGAGATTATTGTTTCGCTAGTACTGAGAGAGATCCTCCACGGGGTTTCGGTGGTAGGTACTGTTGGAATGGGTAAAATGTGAGGTCCTAGGATGGGGTTTTAGCGTGATGGAAATTTAAGATCGATGCGCGTGAGGTTGTTAAAGGAGAGGTTTTGTAATTGTTTGAAGATTGCTGGATCGATGGAATTGATCGATGTGGAGGGAACAGGGGGGAGGTGGTTGGAACATTCGTAGAGCGGTAGGGGTTGAATAGCGAGGTGGTTTGTAATTCTTTCAGTTGTTATTAAATACCCTTTAATGTTAGTTTGCATAAAAGGTACACACTGCTAATAACTCCATAATGGGTTGCATAGCGTAAATAAAAAAAAAAAAGAAGAAAAACAGAAGTTATAATTATTAAATTTCTCTGTACAATTTATATTTACAAATGATTCAAGTTATTGAAAATTTAAACTAACATTATTCTATTATATTTTATACAAATTTCGTGGAATACGTAAAATAATTTAAAAAACTCATAACAGATTACTGTTTTCTGTTCTTTGCTTCTTTGAGTGATTAATTATTCTATGAATATTTTTACTGCTATTATATTACTATACCAATACCAAAAAGAAAATACAATACCATCTTCAACTTAAGATATAAAAAATATAACCTATTCGAATATTGAATATGATTTAACATAAGTAAAATTATATAAATTCTAAAATTTTGTACAACTTCGTCATGAAGTATACATGTATTACATATACCGAACAATTAAAATTAATCGCTTCTTCAGTGTCTAAATTTTTGGAATTAAATCACAATGCAGGAGTTCACTCGATACTATTTCGAACACCGATAAATCCATTCGCTTCCATTGCTGTACTATCAAGTTTGCATGACATGTACAAATGTCCCCGCGTAACAAATAAAACCTCGCGAAACCTTACAAATGTGGGAAAAAAAATTTATAAATAGCCTTACTTTCTTCCCGAATAAGCGTTTCTTGTGCCGTTAAGTAAACACTATTCGTTCACGACGAATCAAATAATTCCCCCCGTAGATTACATCACGTCGAATGCCTATCGACGTGGATCCTTTTTCTTTGCCGGTTAGGGGCGCGCAGAAAGTGGCAAGAATAAGGGTGGAGCGATCCGAGTCCGTGGTGGGTAACGAGCGGGGTAACCAGCCAATTACTTGGCTGAGCGGTTTTATTTGTATTTAATTCTTATTTAATTTACTTTTTACGGCCGCCTTCGCCGGGGTTCCGTTAACCGAATGGAAGATTTCTACGCCATTGCAAATTCACGGAATCGTAGCATGGCGCATCGAACGTAATTAATTCAAACGAAAGCGATGAAACGTCTCCTCCAGTCACCGTTCTGCAATCGTTGAATGTAATTATCAGTTTAACAAATATCTTGGAAACGATCGATAAGGTATCTGTAGGAATTTTAAAGCACGCTGAAGTCTTTGTGAAAATTCGATAACTCTCGTCGAATTTTTCCATCAACAATGGATTAACTCCATACACGTACAACCTTCTTTATAAAAATGATTTAAAGAAGCTACAATTAATTTCTGAATTTTTATTTTTAATGAGAAAAATAAGAAGAGAAATTAGATTTAATCACGGTCTTTCTTTTTTCATCTGAAAACTAGTAATCGGTAATCGTGGTAAATAGATTGGCTAGTACCGGTACGATAATATGGCGATAATGAGGTACAGTAGTACAGTGATAAGCGAATGAAAAGGATTAAAGAAAATGTAGATACGCGAATGACTTTGAGGCCGCGTGCTTTCGTAAATGGTTAACCGTGAGATTCGCAGGTCGCAATTATTGGACATGCTCGAGGAAGAAATGGTAAAGGAAAGAATGATCGATTTGCTATCTTCCCAATTCCTGCGCGCATACGTTTACTCGGAAGGAAATTCCGCGTAAAAGTCGCAGCAAAGTCTCATTGATCCCTCCGGGATGAAGTTGTTATTCCAGTGAACTTGTTACGTTATATTTATCAGCACGGTGCACACTGCCACCACCCGTCGAGCTTTATCGTTCCTTTCGGTCCCATTTTTGCTCCCTCGACTTTATTCACCTACGTACTGTCAAGACAAAGCCGCAAACGACGTTATAAAGGACAGCCAGAAATAGGCTGTATTAAACGAATGATGCGAGTGATTTTTCTTGACGTTTAGCATTCCAGAAACGGGCTACAAGGGCAAAAGTAATGGATCGCTGTTTATAAATATAAATCTCTGAGATTCGTCGATAATTTAGCAAGATTACAAGATAATTCTTACAATTTTATTTTTATGCTACAATAAATTTTATATTATAGAATTATTTCGTAGAAATTAATATATCGGTTATTATTATATTTTAATTTTATAAAAATAGGAATTTTGTATATTACGATTACAATGATGTTTTCCATGATTCGTGCAAGATTCATGGATAATTTAGATCTTCTTAACACTAAACGTATCAAATGATCCTTTTCAAAATTTATCTTATAATCGTGCATTTATTCTTATTTCTTTCGCTCATTTGATTTTCTGCAAATTCTTATATAATCTGATTTATAAATTAATTTCGCTTTCTCGAATTACGAAATTTCTTTTATTATTTCTTTCACCCGATATGATACTTTATAAAAGTATTTTATAGAAATTGCAAGCATGTTTGATAGTATATTAAATTTATAGAGACAGGAATTCTGTGTATGATATGAATTATAATTTTATTTACGATCCGTGGAAGTAAATTGTAAAAATTTAATTGAATTTGGTCCTTTCTGTTTGTAAGAACAAATACAAAAGGAGTTCGAAAGGTACGTGCTTAATCAAATAGTAGAAGCTCCGTGGTTGGAAATTTACCCTCTATTCCAGTCGATCTGGTTTCTCAGTCCCTTTAATGTAGAGAGAAAGCCACCCTCTTTGTAGGAGGTCAGATCTATATGAGTGGTAGCTTATGAAGCTTATTTTTTAATTTCTGTTCAATATGTTGCCATGCCGTTCGAGTGTTTGTCTAACGTTTTAAAGTTATTTCAAGACAACTCGCCACCGACGTCCCACCCCCTGGGCTTTCCGCTGCAATTGTCTTTCCTATTGGAATAGGGGCGGCGAAATCACGGTCGTGTGATCGCTGATTCCGTGAGAACTCTCGATTCCTTCGTCCTTTCTGTTATTTAAACAAATACACTCCATTTCGCACCTACCTTTAAACTCGGAATATTAGTAAAATTATTCCAATCTTTTGAGAAATTAAAATACAACCCTTGCCCAATGAAAAGAAAAATAAATTGCAGTAAATTGTACTGTATACCAGGCTTGAAACCATAACCCATTACCAGGATCTCACCCCCTTTCATCTTTCACCCCCTAGGATGTAAAAAGTCAACAATTTCATTTAATTTCGACCCCAAGTTTATCACTATAATTTCGCCAAGTCTAGATTATTGTTCGATGAGAAATATAATTCGGAATAAATTCTGCTGTACATCTTAAAATGAAAGCCCCCTAAAATTAATAATCCCACGAACTATCACACACGAAGACACCTCATTACCAATCTTTCATTCCCCTCCAAACTCTGAAACGCCCGCTGTTTCACCCAACAAAACCATAACTTCAGGTTCACTGTAAAAGTTCCCTGGAAGCCAGCGTCCTCCGCATCGCAAACGAACACTCGCACCCTGCACCCTACGCATTTCCGGTTCTATTTTCGAGAAGCTGGGCCGAGAAAAAATCCGTCAGTCCCTGGCTATTACTGCTGCACGCGTCTTCCACCACACGGTCCCCACGAAAGGAAACCGGATTAAAAAATGAAACGGCGAAAGCGGGAAAAAGAGCGGGAGAAAAAAGAGGAGAGAAAAGAGCGTCTAAACGACGGTGGAAGGTCAAGCCCGAGATTACGAAAGGCTCGTGCGACGTTTGCTCGTTAATTAGGGAGTTCTAATTATAGTAAATGCGTGAGCAGAGGCAAGGTACGCGGAGATCGTGCCACGGCAGAAGCTCCGGGGATCAAAATGCAACCCTCCGCGAACGAGCCAAGATTACCTTCGAGGGTCCTCGCCGCCCCCTTTGCTAAGGCCAGGCCCAACCTGCGACGACGACGTGTCCTCTCTCGCTCTCTGCGTCTCTCTTTCACCCCAGATATTCCGTTCCGTGCCGCTCTCAGCCACTCTCTCAGATATCACCTAAAATAACATCAGCCTGGAACCACTCGCCAGGATAGATTTTACTGCTCGGTGTATAACAAATGGATTAGTATTTCGGTAGACGCCGGCTAAGCCCCTTTCGTTATGAGCTGCGGGATTATTTCGATTATCGCGCCTTGATTTCGGTCAATCATCGCGGCTGGCAAGTATTTACGTCGATGGACCGCGGGAAAGAAAAATGATCCCGTTTGGTAGAGGTTACGGAGGTTAGGTTTGCGTTTGGAGTTAGGTTAGGTGTGATTAAGACGAATGGCTGCTTGATATATTTTGTAGAACGTTTGGATTGTAATACAATAGTTGAAGTAAACGAGAATTTTTAGAATTTAAGATAAAGTAGGTCCACTGCTAAACTTGGAATTGCTTATGGGGTGGTTTCTTGGATACACAAGAAACGAAACTAGTGCAAGTACTACACATGCGCCATTTTGGAGACGTTGATAATTCCCCGTTGCGTTATTTGACTTTATTTTTGTTATTAAGATTAGTGGATAAACAAATTCACTGATATTTATGATTTTCTTCTTTTCGAAATGAAATTGTGAAAATGGTTGACATTATTCTGTCATATATTTCTATGAGGCACAGTAGGATTAAACGTGTCCCACCTTCCTGATGCACCGTAATTCATGGTGGAACATTTTTAGTCCCACCTCGAAATAGATTTATTTACTTATTTCCGTTTATCTTATTTACGTAAAGGAGTTGGCAATACCTTCGACAAATGTTATAAATGTATTCGCTCGTATTGGCAACATTCAGCATACCAGTGCAGGTTCATCAATCGTTGCAAGCGAAAGGTTTATTGCGACAATCTTTTTTTCCTGGTTAATTTCGTCTTATTTACGTAAAGGAGTTGGCAATACCTTCGACAAATGTTTTAAATGTATTCGCTCGTATTGGCAACATTCAGCATGCCAGTGCAGGTTCATCAATCGTTGCAAGCGAAAGGTTTATTGCGACAATCTTTTTTTCCTGGTTTTATGTTTTTACATTATGTGATTCCTTTCTTAGTAAAAATATTCCAATTTTGATTCATTTAAAACGCGATAAAATTTCTGTGCAACATGAGTCTATTTTATCATCTGAAATCTTGTGCTGCAAAGAGCTAAATATATAAATACGCGTCGAAACGTTATAAAACTTCATGTAAACAGCAATTTGTTGAGAAAGAATGCACAAAAAGTAGTGGAAGCTTAAAGGGCTGCTTCCTGAGAATAGTGAAAGACTTAGGGTTACTGGAGTTAACTATTGACACCCTAATTACTGTCACTTCGTGTCAATAGCTCCGTTGTAATTCTTGGAAGCGGAACTATTAAAAAAGATTATCTTCGGAGAATTCGACGTAATTAAATTATTCTCGGATCGATAATTATCGATACTATCTACTAAAGATAAGAGACACTGTGCCAAATCGAATCGAGATACGTAGGTATTTTCAAGCTAACAAGAAGCACGCTTAAACAGACCCGAGCAAATACCACATAAAACGTGTTTCATGCGAGTAATCCGCATTATGTCAACGTCACGTCTACTCGCGCAGCGAGAATTCCTTCTAATTGTGGAAAAAACGTGTCTGAGTAGAGATTAGGATCGGTATACAGACAATAGGATACATTATTTGCAGAAAATTTCTAGAATCTACTTTATCTGGCCCATCCACTTACGACTGCGAAGTGAGCAAATATATGTTTTGCATTCGTACGAGTGGAAAATGTGACAGTGCGGGCCACACAGGGGTGCATTCGACCCCCTCCGTGCGAAGTTTCTGCAACGTCGTCACGTGGGAATTCGGACACGCGTTTCTGTTCCCCGTCGACCGACCCTTTCGTACCCTTGTGTTGTAATTCAGACCGTCGCTGTTAGCTTTTTTCCTCTGCTTGACGTTTGCGAGACGTCGTAACCTCGGCTGAGCAGTATTTCTGCGCGAGTTTACCCCGGAGAGGAAAAATTCGGGGTGACATTTCGAGACTTTAACGACGTTCCTCGGATGATGCTGTGCGTGGATTATCGTTGATCAATGTGTTCTCAGGGAGCAGAAATTATTTTTGAATGAAATGGGTATAATTTTCAAAAGAAAATTATTCGAGGGTTGAAGGAGATAGCGTGGGAGGAAGGAAGCTCGATATAGAGTTAAGCCGAGTAATTAATCCTGTATTAGTATATTTTAGTCTGTCAGTTACGGTGTAATTAATTTACTAGAAATTCGCGAATAACGATTATTGTATTTTTAATCAAAAGAATATTTCTGTTTCTTGGTAGTAATAAAAATATTGCAATGTGGATTCCAATATTTCTAAAAGTTAATTTTTAAAAGTTCCAAAGGTCCCTATTTCCTATATTTAACCCTTTGCACTCAAAAGGCGCCTCTCAGTCGCCATTTAATCATATTCTAAAGATCGATGTTAATTAACATATCAAATCTAAAATTACTCAACGATACGTAGAATGTCGAGGTAAAATAATTCCACGTCTTAATTTGCATACGATTTCTTATTTACCGTTTTAAAAATATCCTCGACTTTATGGCAGAAAGTCCTCGAATAACTATTTTTCTGAAACGAAAGAATCGCCGAGTTCAAAGGGTTAAAATCATCCCTATATCCCTGTATCTCCAAAATTATTTCAATATTCAAATATCCCTATATTTAAAATTAAAAGTGTTATTATTGAAATTACTATGATCAGAAATTTTCTTTTTTTTATTATTACTTATTATCTGCGTTACTTATTTCTTTATACATTAACCTGTAACTATTTCTTCTTATTATTCAAATTATTTTCATAAAATTGTTTACACAAAAATATCGAACGATATAACGAACATGACGAATGAATCAGGGATTCTAACACACGGGATAAAAAATATTCCCGTGCCAAATATCGATGGAGTTAGAGTTGTCATACATTTCTTCCCCTGTATTTTTCCATCATTTTGACATACATGTCGAGTCAGACACGTGGAAAATATAGCGCAAACAGATATAATAGACCTATAGGTAACGAATTTCATCGAACAGCAGGCACGCAACAATTACCACTGCGAAAGTGACTGACGTTTACGTCAGGCTAGCCCGTTTATCCGACAGGGGTTGCTGGCAGTTCCTTATCTGACGATTTCGTGCTCCGTGAAACAAATCAGGCTACGTTAATACGAGCTCTATATCATGCGGAAAACGAGAAGGGATATGGACGGATATAGATATAATTGTTGATCGGGACATATTGAATTCGAATAGGATATAGTTGTCCGAGCAACACGCCTAAATTATTGAAATACGATCACCGACAAGGTGGCTGATTAAGTAAGAAATTACAATTCTATAGGTAAAGCTGCTTCAAGAAGCTGGACTGCGCTTTTGATAGCTAGTACAAATTAACAAGTTGAGATAATCTCAGAATAAAGAACTGGGAACGTTTTTACTTCTAGTATAATAATTCATTTTAGCCAAAAATGCAGAGGAAATAAAAATATTTTGATATACGTATACGTATTATAGAAAATTATCCTTTGGAGATATGAATGTAGTTTTAGCTTATAAAATATGTATAAATTACAAAATTTATTGTTAATAACAAATTGTTCACAAGGTAAATTTATAATGAAAGTGAAAAAATTAATAAATTGCTGGTTATTACTTGAATTTATAATGTACTCGAGTTAAAATGTACTTATAACTTACAAAAAGTTTATAAATTATTAATCACATTGTTAAGAACAAATTAAAATTGTTAATAACAAATTGCTCCAAGCATGTATTTATAATAAAAACAAAAAAATCCAGAAATTCTTGGTTATTATAGAAGATATATCATTATTAACGAAATCGGAAACGAGACTTTCCGCCGATCTTGGATCGATCCGCGGGTATATAAAGGCCGCGCGATCGCTTAGAATTCCATTTCCAGGTTGCTGCTCGAAGCGGACGGATCTCTACGGAGGGCCTGGCAGGTTCCAAGGAGGTGCCCAACGGTCAAGAGGCAGTGGACACCGGACATCGGACGGGGGACGCCGGCCGCCGGATGTCGGACGTCGGACTTCGGGCACATGACGCCGGACACCGGACGTTGGACATCGGACGGGGAATGGGGAACGCCGGACGCCGGACGCAGGACGCCGAACATCGGACGGGGAATGCCGGATGTCGCACTTCGGGCATATGACGCCGGACATCGGACGTTGGACTTCGGACGGGGAACGGGGAACGCCGGACGCCGGACGCCGAACATCGGACGGGGAATGCCGGATGTCGCACTTCGGGCATATGACGCCGGACATCGGACGTTGGACTTCGGACGGGGAACGGGGAACGCCGGACGCCGGACGCCGAACATCGGACGGGGAATGCCGGATGTCGCACTTCGGGCATATGACGCCGGACATCGGACGTTGGACTTCGGACGGGGAACGGGGAACGCCGGACGCCGGACGCCGAACATCGGACGGGGAATGCCGGATGTCGCACTTCGGGCATATGACGCCGGACATCGGACGTTGGACTTCGGACGGGGAACGGGGAACGCCGGACGCCGGACGCCGAACATCGGACGGGGAATGCCGGATGTCGCACTTCGGGCATATGACGCCGGACATCGGACGTTGGACTTCGGACGGGGAACGGGGAACGCCGGACGCCGGACGCCGAACATCGGACGGGGAATGCCGGATGTCGCACTTCGGGCATATGACGCCGGACATCGGACGTTGGACTTCGGACGGGGAACGGGGAACGCCGGACGCCGGACGCCGAACATCGGACGGGGAATGCCGGATGTCGCACTTCGGGCATATGACGCCGGACATCGGACGTTGGACTTCGGACGGGGAACGGGGAACGCCGGACGCCGGACGCCGAACATCGGACGGGGAATGCCGGATGTCGCACTTCGGGCATATGACGCCGGACATCGGACGTTGGACTTCGGACGGGGAACGGGGAACGCCGGACGCCGGACGCCGAACATCGGACGGGGAATGCCGGATGTCGCACTTCGGGCATATGACGCCGGACATCGGACGTTGGACTTCGGACGGGGAACGGGGAACGCCGGACGCCGGACGCCGAACATCGGACGGGGAATGCCGGATGTCGCACTTCGGGCATATGACGCCGGACATCGGACGTTGGACTTCGGACGGGGAACGGGGAACGCCGGACGCCGGACGCCGAACATCGGACGGGGAATGCCGGATGTCGCACTTCGGGCATATGACGCCGGACATCGGACGTTGGACTTCGGACGGGGAACGGGGAACGCCGGACGCCGGACGCCGAACATCGGACGGGGAATGCCGGATGTCGCACTTCGGGCATATGACGCCGGACATCGGACGTTGGACTTCGGACGGGGAACGGGGAACGCCGGACGCCGGACGCCGAACATCGGACGGGGAATGCCGGATGTCGCACTTCGGGCATATGACGCCGGACATCGGACGTTGGACTTCGGACGGGGAACGGGGAACGCCGGACGCCGGACGCCGAACATCGGACGGGGAATGCCGGATGTCGCACTTCGGGCATATGACGCCGGACATCGGACGTTGGACTTCGGACGGGGAACGGGGAACGCCGGACGCCGGACGCCGAACATCGGACGGGGAATGCCGGATGTCGCACTTCGGGCATATGACGCCGGACATCGGACGTTGGACTTCGGACGGGGAACGGGGAACGCCGGACGCCGGACGCCGAACATCGGACGGGGAATGCCGGATGTCGCACTTCGGGCATATGACGCCGGACATCGGACGTTGGACTTCGGACGGGGAACGGGGAACGCCGGACGCCGGACGCCGAACATCGGACGGGGAATGCCGGATGTCGCACTTCGGGCATATGACGCCGGACATCGGACGTTGGACTTCGGACGGGGAACGGGGAACGCCGGACGCCGGACGCCGAACATCGGACGGGGAATGCCGGATGTCGCACTTCGGGCATATGACGCCGGACATCGGACGTTGGACTTCGGACGGGGAACGGGGAACGCCGGACGCCGGACGCCGAACATCGGACGGGGAATGCCGGATGTCGCACTTCGGGCATATGACGCCGGACATCGGACGTTGGACTTCGGACGGGGAACGGGGAACGCCGGACGCCGGACGCCGAACATCGGACGGGGAATGCCGGATGTCGCACTTCGGGCATATGACGCCGGACATCGGACGTTGGACTTCGGACGGGGAACGGGGAACGCCGGACGCCGGACGCCGAACATCGGACGGGGAATGCCGGATGTCGCACTTCGGGCATATGACGCCGGACATCGGACGTTGGACTTCGGACGGGGAACGGGGAACGCCGGACGCCGGACGCCGAACATCGGACGGGGAATGCCGGATGTCGCACTTCGGGCATATGACGCCGGACATCGGACGTTGGACTTCGGACGGGGAACGGGGAACGCCGGACGCCGGACGCCGAACATCGGACGGGGAATGCCGGATGTCGGACTTCGGGCATATGACACCGGACACCGGACGTTGGACATTGGACGGGGAATGGGGAACGGGGAACGCCGGACGCCGGACGCCGGACGCCGCACGCAGGACGCCGAACATCGGACGGGGAATGCCGGATGTCGGACTTCGGGCATATGACGCCGGACACCGGACGCGGAATGCGGAACACTGAACGCGGGTCGCGGGACTTCAGATGCGGGACATCGGACACCGGACGTGGGACGTGGGACTCCGGAGACTGGACGCCGGACGTGTAACGCGGTACTGTGGCGACTGGATGGAGGACGTTGGACACAGTATTCCGGGCACTGTACGTCGGACACGGGATGCGGACGTCGGACATCGAACTAGGGACGCTGGAATCGGTACGCCGAACGTCGACGCGTGATACGGGACGCAGGAAGTCGGACGCGGGTCACCGGATGAAAGGATAATAACATTACCCTAATAATAAGGCCCCGAAAGGTCTCTCTACGTAAGGCACTGTGAGGGTGTTCCTCCTCTATGGCTATAGGAGTCGTCTTGCCGCCAGAATCCTCATAAAACGATACCAAGCAAAGAGTTATGCTCCACGTTCAAGGTATTTCCTATTGTAAATTTTCAAAGTTCCTGTTGAACTTTGTTAATTTATATAAATATAAATATATTTATATATTTATATAAATAAAAAACCTGCTACTTGTCCAGAAGACGCACGAGGAAGTAATAAATCTTAACAAAAAATTTTGCTGGAAAGGCAAACATTCTTCAATCCTTATCTCTGCAAATACGTGGATAATCGGTGTATTACAAAATCATTACATTTATTACAAAATCGGTATAACTTATTATGGAAGTAGAGTCTCACAGAACGCCATCGCAGCAGAGTTATCGATTCTCCAATTCGACCAATAGAGAAGCATTTAGAAATTAATCGAATGGTCAGTACATCCTTTTACAAATCAACGACAATGACCAGCAGATAATGAGATAAGGCTGGACATTAATCAATTCGCCATCGTTACTTCATTTCCTTCTTCTCCGTATCGTCAGCCGATAACGCGTGACCTTTCAGACTTTAGCTTGCGATATTTCGCGAAATGTCATATGTCGGCAACGAGTGGATCCCTTTAGCGAATCACATCACCCCCAATAACATGTGTCGCGTTACAAATATTTTTTTTACGCTGTTTACGGAACGTGCTGCAGTAAACTTTGCTCGCTTACCAACTTACAATCCCCTCGCGTGTTTTACACACACGCAAACTGCAAACCAGATGACAACGATCAGCGATAAGATTATATGTTCGATTGCTCGACTAAAATGGCGATCGAAAGCGAACTGGAATTTCGTGAACGGAGAAGGAAAGTGGTTTAAATGAGAAGAAAATTCATTTCTCTTTAATATTCGAAATATAGAGGTTTTCCTTATTGCAATTACAAACGAGGTTACTCGAAAAGCAGGACCAATAAAAATTTATTGTAAGTGCCAATAATTTATAGGAAAATTATAACGTAGAAATTAGCGATTAGGATGTTTGAAATTGAGAAATGAAAATTCAATTTTGCAATGTTAATAAGTATATAATAAAGAAATATATTTCAGGAATAAAATTAAGGATGCTCTCATTAATTTTAGTAGAATACAGGTGAACCTAAGAGGTATTTTCAACAACTGCCTTTATGCAACATCTAAAGTATAGTAAGCATACCTAAATGGGTTTTAGGAACCTGAGATTTTGATATTGGGAGTATTTTACATATCGCTCTTATTGTTAACATAATCGAAAAATATTTCAGAGAAAAATTCAGTATTGCCTATTGGCCATATTGTAATGAAATTAGTATTTTCTTGAACGGAAAAATAAGGTGCATATAAAATCTTGGACACATCCGCAAACAAACAAAAACAGCTAAAGAACAATTTCCTGAAATTCAACGATGATGCAAAGAATCCTACAATAAAAAATAATTATTAAGTATTAAAGTAAAGTTAAATATTAAATAATTTTTAAGTATTAAAAATAATAAGTATTAAGGATATAATTAAATGTATGTGCAACAAGCACTCTCTCCTTCGTACTTGAAGTACGAAATCCTCTCTCTTTAAATTTTCATTGCCACCTTTTTTACATTTTTGCTTCCATATAAAATTAACAAGCCCAAAATTCAAATCCGCCATTTTGTTATCGCTTATTCTAACGTAAGAGCCAATATTTGCGAATGCTTCGAGATATCAATTTTTCCCTAGTTCCAACAATTTAATAATACATTCATATTCGCCACATTAAATCTGCCATTTCCTTTTTAATAATTTTCGCGTGAAATTCGTAATCAGCAATCCCAAAATTCATCGGGCACGAATATCGTGCGTATCGACGTGTTCCCATATTTTTCCCTCATTACAGGAATTTCGAAGGACGGTGCGGCGAGGTTGGTGGAAATACGTTTGGAAGCTGACAAGATCGGCCGCGTTTAATCGTTTCTCGTATTTGCGTAAACCGAAAAGAAGCGATAGCGTCGGGTGAAACCGCTCGCTCGTGTCTGAACAACACACGATAAGGTTTTATGGCCCGTCACTCATCGTCGAGACGAGCCGCGCGAGCCGAAGCGAGTGAATTGATATCATTCAGCCGACTAACGCTGAATTCACGCTTCGTAAACCGAGGGACCGAAAAGAGAAATTTAATTTCGTAAACGATGCGAAAGGAAGGCGCGAGAATGGAAGATGAGACGGAAACGGAGGCGTTACGGTTTGCAGCGGTTGACAAATTGTAAGTCAGCGTTAATACCAGCGAGAGAGATAATGGACGCCCGCGGATTGGTTTATTGCCGGCCAAATTAGCGAAATATGACGGATTGTTGACACGTTCTACGTTTTTCGACGGAAATTCGCTTTGACGGTGTTTGTGCTCGTTTATGAAACATGGCCGATATTTATTCGCACTCCGTTGTTGGAAATTTTTGGCTCTTTGATGGAGGAAACGCAGAATTGAGACGAATTTTGAATTTTGTTTAATAATTCGCGAAGTGGAGGTTGCTTAGAATTTTTTAAAATCTTAGATGGGTACCTGGTATTCGTAGAATTTGAATAGATTTTTTTCAAATACGAGGAGAAACATTTATACATGGTGGTAATCATGGAAGTAGCCTAAGTCGGGAACAAATAGCAGGTCACTGAATTCGCCTGGAAGTCCATTATTATTTAAAAAATTATTAATGCAGCACAACGTAACTCATCAAAGGTATCAAATAATTTTTTAAATAAGTTGTGAGATATTTTACAGTCTAAACTTAAATGGTACACACTGTATGTTTCATTTCGAAATCTGTATATTAGGAGCTTCACGCTTATAATATAATTATAAATGATAAATTAAAAAATTAATCGTGACAAATGATTTAACGATTAAATATTGTTATTCTGTCGAAAATAATTTAAAATAGAATACAAGAACACAAGATACGTAACAAAATCATTTCTACCAGGTTTAGGTTACTATTAGGCTACTTTCATAATAATCGGTATATATGTCATTGCATTTTACATGCTAATTAAATTTCACGTAAATATTTAAAACGAAGAAAAGAAAAATTAATCTAAAATAAAAAATATCTTACTAAAAGTTCCTATATTACTGAATATAGCATTATACTTCTTTATAACAAAGGGATATTAACCTGCTGATAACAATAAAAAGTTATTATTATTGTTACTATTGCATAATATTTAAAAAAAGCCCTAAATAACTAACCAAAAATAGAATCATATTACAAATAAATATCCACATATTTTATTCATTTTTATCTGGCATCTCAAAAAATGAAGTATCCAAAAATAAGGAGTAGCTATCTACCTATGAATAACCATAAATAATATAATCAACGTAATCTAATTTTTACAATAACAATAAACGAATACCACCCTTAAATACCAAGTCTCCAAAGATACTCTTAAAAGAGAATACCCAAAAATCCTTCAAAATTAAATTCATATTTACCCAAACCCAGCCACTGCGAATATTCATATCATACTTATTCGAACCTAAACCAATTCTATTTCTCCGATCGATCTTCCATTCACAGATTTCGCCATAACACCCCCCGGGATGATTCGTTACATTTTCGGTCAATTATACGAGGTGCGAGGCGTACGACTTGATTTTGATAAATGACGAAGAAGGTTCGGCGAGGGTGTAAGAATTTAAGGAACCGATGGCTCGGTTCGCATGCCACGCAGGAGGAATCCAACCATGAAGGCTCGTCTTTCGCTGTCGCGGAGGACGACTATGCATCGACGGGGGTGGAGGGTGTCGTTCATCATTTCATTGCGGTGGCAAGCCAGAATATTCATAGACTACACTTCTCAGCCCCTGGAACCCGTGGCATCCCTCGTGAGAAAAAGAGCCCGTGGATAGAGCGAGAAGGAAGGTAGAAGGGGTGGTGATATATGACAGGCCAGCACGTGGCTCGTTTCACACCTTCTTACAATCTTTGTCCTCACTGTCTTCGTGGAAGGAACTTATCTTTATGTCGGTCCTTGAACGTACTTTCTGTACACGTATAGCTGCATAATACGTGTGTATATGCCCTCGCATTCTTCAGTCGGAGAACATTATCGTCGTAACGCTTGACTCCGTTACGTTTCTTTATTTCTTTTTCCTTATTACCACGCAACGAGCGTTGAGTAACAGCTCCCAGCGAAATCGCGTATCTTTGATTTTTACCGTCCCTTCGTTTACAGAGTTTTAATTCCATTCGTGTCATTTGGGACCTGGCTGACCGCGAATAGGAGGATTCTCCAAGGGACGAAGATTACTGCTGAAAGAATCGCACAGGTGCGTAATGATTCGATGTTTATGTGTCTGTAGAAAGAGCAAGACCACGTGTCACAATTTTTAAAAATTTTATGATAGTTCATTCTTTGATTTCGTATGCTGTGATTTAGTTATTAAAAATCGTGGGTCGAGGAAGCACTTAATTTTCTTGATTAAGGCTAATATAAAATTGTAAAAGATTGTAGAATTTATAGAAATTTTGTTTATATTAAAATATATTAAGTACAATCTTGATTGTACGACGATTGTACTTGTACTTAGCTTTTCTCGTGCGATTAGGTATGAAAAATCGCCGTTATAATACAAAGGGTTAATTTAAAAAATTAATACAAAGAAATTTTGTATTAAAAAAAAGAAAGAAAAAATTAGGGAAAGTAATTGAATACTATAGTAAGAAAAAATCTATTGTTCAGAACTTTAAGTTGCAGTATTTCGAAAGCGAAAATATATAAAGTATATACGTTTTTTCTTACAGTCACAGATTTATATAGAAATTTTGTTTATATTAAAATATGTTAAATACAGTCTTAGTTGTACGATGATTGTACTTGCAATTATCTTCTCTCGTGCGACTAGGTATAAAAAACCATCATTGTAATGCAAAGGATTAATTTAAAAAATGAATACAAAGAAATTTGATGTTCTCAAGAAAGTAATCGAATACTATAGTAAGAAAAATTGATGCTCAGAACTTTAAATAGCAATATTTCGAAAGTGAAAATATTTTTTCTTACAATCATAGAATTATGTGATTGGATATATCAGAATTAACCGAGTGAATTACGAAGCTATTTAAACACACCATTTTTATCTCTTTTTATTTATTATTTCCATTGAAGTTGGCATGATTCATTGACTGTTTCTAGTATCCAATTCTTCGCGACCTGGTATTTGCCTTACACAAACGTTCTAGATAATAGAAGGTCTTAAAAAGGTAATTACAGAAAGAAATTGCTAAACATTATTCCTAACTACACTGTGATAATCACTATAGTAAGCAGCTTTAAGCATGAATTACAATTGAGAATTTTTTTTCAAATATTTACGAGTGATATACCCTAATTAATTTCAATTTTCATCTAATAAATTGGCAAATTAAAAAATATTTATTTTCAAAGGGGAATAGATGTAGGTAGAATTGCAACGCGAAACCACGTCTGCTTAAATGGGTATTATCAAGCATAATCAGGGGGCTGAGTTTAATTGGCAGCAAGGGTTAATGGAACCAAGTACAGATACACTTTTTAATGCTTTTTATAGGAATATTAAGATCAGTGAAAATAGGGTGGGGATAATTATTTTAGGTACAGGATGCTTAATCCAAGCCATGGTGGGCAAATAATTTGCGGCATCACCTAAGCCATTGTAAGTTATGCGGAGCTTCAGGTTAAATGAATTCTCCGGCCCATAGGCAAACGTACAATGCTTTTCCAGTCATTATTATCCACATAAGAGATTACTAGGGGACCATTACAAAACTGTTCCTGCAACGTTCCTTCAAATCCCGCAATGATATATTGTTAACCCGCGATATACTTATTTGCAGTCGTACAAGTGGTGTACCATGCAAGGATACATTTTTCTTAATCCAATAGCGATTATTAAACAGTCTTTCCAGAAATGTAGGTTACTGGGATTTGACGTTCGAACTGTAGCAAAATTTACTATAGAAATTCAATCATACTATCAAGTTTCGCAAAGGATATTAATATTCCTTGAAAAGAATTATAAATTTAGTGCTTCGTGTAATAAATAGTTAAAGATATTTTTGAACAATAATATTATTTTATTTCAAAATGAAGTTATTTAAGTAGATTCTTATCAAAGTCAGTGGAAATTATGGAATATTATAATATGAATTTCTGAATTATTTTAAAATATTTTTATATATTTATTATATTATTGATAATTTATGGACAACTAGACTCTGTATAAATGTAATATTAAACTCGACAATATTTAGTTTGAAGATATTCGTTGTTAATTTTTAATAAAATTCTATACCTGAACAAAAAGGAGACTTATAATTACTATTTGAAAAATTAATATGAATTCTAAAATATTTTTGCACGTTCGTCACTAAAAATAATCTATATAAGATAAAACACGATATTACAAATATATTAACAAATTTAAAAACGTATAAATAAAATGTGAAAGTATGTTCAATTAACTTTTATCAAAATTTTTTAACAATAACTAAAACTTGCATATAAAATGTTTTCTTTTATATGTATATATATTCTGAAACATAATTAAATAGCAACAATATCACCTAAAAATATTGTTCCCAATTTTATACTTGTTTGAAATTCAAAATTTTGCACCCAACCTATAATCAAAATTTAAATTCAATTAAATTCATCCGACATTCCCCAACCTCAAATAACGTCAACAAAACAAACAAAATTAAAAAATAAAAAACCATACAGCCTCTCAACTGCGTAAAAAGCGAAGCTAAAAATTATTCCAAAAAAATGAAAAAATTCGTCCCACAGAAAAGTCAGCACTCCCGGCGCACGGAAAGCGTGAGCACCTTGAAAGAGAAGAAAAGAAAAGGAAAAAAATGATCTTTGGAATTCATTCGTTACTTTCACTCGCGACCGCAGCTCAGAAAGAAGTGTCGTCCCCGGAGAGAACGTCGGGGACGTTTCACTCGATCCTTTTCCAGCCAATCCTCCGGTCGACGAGTCACCAAAAAGATGGACAGAGCTCGGTTAACAACGACAAGATCAACAATAACAACGGAAAGGAGAACGGGAGTATCGACGAGAGACGTAACGAAGTGCTTCTTCTCCGCACTGTGTTCGCCGGCACCGAGAAAGACAGAGAGCTGCCATGTTGGCTGCCGCGCGAGGCACCGCCCCGAACTCGCTCTCGCATTGGTCGGCGCGGTCACGGGACCACGGCGCCGCGGTGGGGGTAATCGGCTCGCCGCGCCGGCACACAGACGCGTGGTGCGCCTTGTCGAGACAACGTCGCGCTCCCGCACACTCGTCGGTCTCACTCTCTCACACAAGCACGCGACCCTAGGCCACCTCGCAACGAACGTTCACCCACACATATAAATGTAATATTAAACTCGACAATATTTAGTTTGAAGATATTCGTTGTTAATTTTTAATAAAATTCTATACCTGAACAAAAAGGAGACTTATAATTACTATTTGAAAAATTAATATGAATTCTAAAATATTTTTGCACGTTCGTCACTAAAAATAATCTATATAAGATAAAACACGATATTACAAATATATTAACAAATTTAAAAACGTATAAATAAAATGTGAAAGTATGTTCAATTAACTTTTATCAAAATTTTTTAACAATAACTAAAACTTGCATATAAAATGTTTTCTTTTATATGTATATATATTCTGAAACATAATTAAATAGCAACAATATCACCTAAAAATATTGTTCCCAATTTTATACTTGTTTGAAATTCAAAATTTTGCACCCAACCTATAATCAAAATTTAAATTCAATTAAATTCATCCGACATTCCCCAACCTCAAATAACGTCAACAAAACAAACAAAATTAAAAAATAAAAAACCATACAGCCTCTCAACTGCGTAAAAAGCGAAGCTAAAAATTATTCCAAAAAAATGAAAAAATTCGTCCCACAGAAAAGTCAGCACTCCCGGCGCACGGAAAGCGTGAGCACCTTGAAAGAGAAGAAAAGAAAAGGAAAAAAATGATCTTTGGAATTCATTCGTTACTTTCACTCGCGACCGCAGCTCAGAAAGAAGTGTCGTCCCCGGAGAGAACGTCGGGGACGTTTCACTCGATCCTTTTCCAGCCAATCCTCCGGTCGACGAGTCACCAAAAAGATGGACAGAGCTCGGTTAACAACGACAAGATCAACAATAACAACGGAAAGGAGAACGGGAGTATCGACGAGAGACGTAACGAAGTGCTTCTTCTCCGCACTGTGTTCGCCGGCACCGAGAAAGACAGAGAGCTGCCATGTTGGCTGCCGCGCGAGGCACCGCCCCGAACTCGCTCTCGCATTGGTCGGCGCGGTCACGGGACCACGGCGCCGCGGTGGGGGTAATCGGCTCGCCGCGCCGGCACACAGACGCGTGGTGCGCCTTGTCGAGACAACGTCGCGCTCCCGCACACTCGTCGGTCTCACTCTCTCACACAAGCACGCGACCCTAGGCCACCTCGCAACGAACGTTCACCCACACGCGACTCCGGATCGGTGTCGGAACACGGACGCGCGTGCGTGAATGCATGCACTGGTGTACGTGTGTACGACCACCTATGCCGGAGTAATTTCGCGGAGGACTGAAGCTTCTCCTCGGGTTCTCAGGGTCGAATCGAGGGCAGGAACGCGTCTCCCACTGGATAGATCGTAATTTCAAGGATGCTTCGTGCTCCGATTTCGCGGCCCGCTCGCTGAATCGAAGGGGAGATTTTTGTATTTCCAATCGACGACTTCTGTCCCACGCGGTGATTCTCCGGTTGTTCGAGGTAACGCGCCGCGATTTTGCTGAAAACTGGGCTTCCAAGCACGGAATCTCTACTCTACCGGAAGTCGTTGTATTATGCTTCAATTTTGGCAATGTATTTGCTCCTTGAGGGTGAATTTTGGTTGTCGGGATTATAATTAATATGGCTGCGGGATACTCCAATTATTCATGGGCTGAAATGATTAACTCTACTTTCCGAACTTCTTTTTAATTTCAATATCGAATCACTAGATTGGTGTTTGATATTTTATATTTAAAATAATTTTATAATTTTTCCAGTTGGTTAACGAGAAACTCAATTGTCACCTATTTCATGTTTCTTTTGGATAAAATAATTAAGTATTTCAGCATAAAATTACTGTTAGGTATATACAAAGCAATTCTTAATTCTTAAGTGATGCGATAGATATAATCACATGTCTACTAATTGAAATTAATTTAACTTAAAGAATTTACTACTAATTTTCTGAGAACACCGATATTAATTTTCGATTGATCTGAAAAATATTTGGACATGTACAATTTATTTCAAGTACTCGTAAGTATACATACAAATAAATCCATCATTACTATAAATATAATATTTCACCATAGCATAACATTTCTACATTCACAATTTATTTATTTAAAATATACAGTATGGAAGCCAAGTTATACGTGTGTCCAAATATTTTTATAATTAAGTAAATATACTATAGGCTGCATCTCGTGAATTTTATCTAATATTGAAATATACTATAGCTTTGTTTAAATACACAAATTTCCAGAACTTCGAGCTTCAGTCTATGACCTCCTCAACTTTAAGTATAATAGCGAAAGTATCAAACAAAATGATTCCAATCCTTCATCACTCCATTAGCCAGAAAATCAATTAATCGATTGACCCGACCATAATTTCACCACAATATTCCAATATTATTTCTTCCACAAATTATGAAAGAAGTTTAGTTTACACTACAATGATATAAAACCAACTCCGACAAAATCACCAAAAATTCAACTGTCATGTTTAATTCATTCTTCCTTTTATTACAGACCCTAAATTTTTATGCTAACGCAACATAATTGAAATATTCGTAAATCAAATTTAAAAAAAAATGTTTGCTGATAGGGGTGCATTTTTCATTAATTCGTATGATACAAACGGGTTAATCCTTAACTAATCCCTTAATTCACAGACCCCAAATTCTTACTCTGGAGTAATTGCATAATTGAAATATCACGTTCTTAATACTTTTCGAAATATTTCTGAATCTAATATAATAAACAAAAATTCGGCGATGAAGACATGTTTTCATTAATTCGTGTAATGCAAACGCATTAATTGTTAATTAATCCCTTTATTACAGACGTTAAATTCTTACTCTGAAACAATTGCATAATTAAAATTATCGCGTTCTTAATACTTTTCGAAATATTCCTGAATCTAATATTATGTAATAAACAAAAATTTAGCCATGATGACGTGTTTTCATCAATTAGGGTTAATCCCTAATCTATCTTTTTAATAACGACAAATTAAGTCAGATAGTTAATCCTATTATTAAAACCTTTCTTCAATGCTCCATAAAAACTGCGCCATTATAATTACCAATTCCGAGGAAATGAAGTTACCAACTACCATTTACTCTTGAAAACGATAGTTCCCTTCGTGGCGATTACGGAACGAAGGTTTATCGGCGCGGAAATTCAATATTGAGTGTTTACAACGTAACACGGAGTTTTACGATCCTTCCCACGCGATGATAGAATCACGCCGTGTGATAGAGCTACAAACGAGTGTAACTTTTCGCGTATCTTACCATTGCAGTCCGCTTTTAAAGTCAAGCCACGCGGAAAGAACTATGCAAGTATCACGTTGATTTATACCGCAAGCAGCAACCCCGTTCCACGCGCAGTTGTTTATTCGACTGGTTTTCCGTCGTTGAATTTAAACAAGCATTGAAAGGGAGAATTTTATGGCTGCACGTTGTCGTGTGTATTTCGTGAACCGACGAGCCTGCAATTCTTCCTCGTCGCGCTATTTTTTCCCACCCCTTTTCCCTGTTTTTCCCACCCCACACCACCGCCTACCACTCCGGGCCGAAGTTGTAATCGTTAAAATCACTAATACTCGTCATTTGCGTACGTTTATTATCTTGCAGCTTACGTTCGAACGTAACCAATGCGCTTCGTTCGTTTTCATTCGGATTAGTCACGTACGAGACTCGAACATTTGCCAATAATAAAAAACTTGCTTATCTTGCACGCCTCTCTTTATCCTCTTAATCTCGACCAGTGCCCATTAATCTACCAATGCAATAGAGGTAATAATTTTTTATCAATGGCTGAAAAAGATTCGCCAAGTTCCGTGGCTTTCCTTTTCTTTTCCTTTTTTTTATGCAATTTGAATCGGTTTTTTTCGTAATAATTTCATCTTCCGTATATGCAAATTCCGAGTTAACGTTCGACACAAGAATCGCATAATTCAAGGAAGTCGATAATAATTTTAAACCCCTAACGAAATATTTTACGAAATTTCATCAAATTTATTTAATTTTTCAATTAATTCGTTTGCGATAGATAATTGCGTATTATTTGGTCACGTATTCTTTTTTTTCGTGAGTATGCGTGTTAATAAATTTTCAAAATTGTCGTGGAAAAATTTTATTTCGTCCTTTTTAGTTTATAATTTATATTTTTTTACAATTTTATTTCGCGTCTATTTTTTCCGAGATTTTCATAATATGGAATTATTTTATTCGAAATTGGAAGGAAAAATCGGTACGTTGGTGGAATAAGAGAAAGTAAATGCAAAGTGTATATACGTGGAGCCGTTTAAAGGAGCTACGATATACGCGGTGGTGGAGCAGAGACTTCTTTGTGATTGAAAATTGATGGAGTGGAATCAAGAGGGCTGAAAGAGGTCGGTTAAGGGGATGAGGGAGCTGGTGGTTCATTTATCAAAACACGCAAAAGGGTGATGCCGTTTACACGTACATGCAAAATTTCGAGGTAAAAAGATGGATGATACGAGATAAGGAGTAGTTTCGTCGGGTAAGAAGCGTATATTCGCTTCTGCCAACTATACCCATAAAATATTCCATTACATCGTGTTCCATACGGTGACGAAAATTTTTGACTTGCCAGCCTTTTCGTCAAATTTATCGAATTCTTATCGAAAATTCGATCGCGATAAATTCGCGACAAATCCTGAATGCTTCTGGAAATTTCGCGAATCTCTCGTCTTCTTACACTCGTCTGCATTTTCAGACGCGTTATCGCGTATCTGCTCTTTTCGTTTATCGGTGTGCGTGAACGTCAATTTTGGCACTCGCATCTCTGTTTGTGCTAGAATTTAATTTGGCGAATTTTGGCGGCGGTTGCAAAATATTCTGCACAAAACGATATCGGGCATGATTTACGACTCTTTTGATTTTCGAGAAATCGTTTAGTCATGGCAGAAGAACGAGCACGGTCATTAATCCTGCCACGACAGCTTCGAAAATAAGAGAGAAACGCAAAACAGAACGGTACACAAATACACGATTATCAGGCGTCGCAGGTTAAATACGCAGACATTTTTGAAAGAGTTCTGGATAGATTCGCGGTTAAAATCGGCTCCATTGAAAGCTCGTTAACGAGATCGTTCACTCTAATGCCACTAAGCCATACTATCGCCGAAAGGCTGACCGAGTAAGAAGCCAAGTTTTCGCCTACTTTCCGTTCATCTTAAACAGGATTAACCTTAAACTGGGAATAATCCTAGCCGTATAATCGGCCTGTGCAGGTCCGAGCCGTCCAATTCCTGCTACACGCGTTTCGATTTCCATCTTAATTGACGAATACCCAACTAACCAATATCTAACATCGGTTGATTATCGCTAACAACTCGCCTAATTTACTAATTCTTACTAATATATCATACAAATATTATTTTCAAACTTTGCGGTACATTTGAGGTAGGAAAAATTACTATAAAATCACCATCTTTATTTTCGTACGATGATTCACTTGAAAACTAACAATAATAGTTACACTAATTTTATAAATACTCTATTAATTTTTTAATTGCATTATTAATGACAATCTCAAAAAATATTTACTCAAATGTTTTACAGGAATATTATTTTTACGACGAAGAGATTTGCCATAAAATTACATCCCTTATATTTACCGTATAATAATTTAATTAAATTTGTCAGAATAATTTCATCATTATGCATACGAAAATTAAAAACGAATGTGTCAAAGGAAAATAAGAAAATCATAAGAAACGAGGTTGCGGAAAAATCTAATATAAGCTTAAATCTAAACCAGCAATCGTTCCGTGTCAATCCCACCACATCCACTCCACCCCAAAGACACTACACCCTCGGCAAAGGCACTAACAATAGGAATAATACACGCGACCCTCGGTACAGCTGTAAGTTGGGAAGCAAAGAGGAGAAGAGGGTGGAATTTTGAGTGGAACGAGGAAAGTGCCATGGACGATTAGGAAATTTTTAATAAGCCAAGACACGAAGCAAGCGTTTCTTGATAGAGCCCGTCTGCTATTCCACCCCTCGCGTGCAGCATCCCTTCCCACAGCGTCGCCATCCCTCCTTTTCTTACCCCAAACCGCTGGCCGAGCACGAGGGGGTTGCAAACCGCTCCGCCCAGCCACGTGACTACTGGCGAAGGGGTGGCTGCCGAAGGGGGAAGAGAGAGAGACAGCACGAGCAGCCTGGACCTACAACCCCTCCACTGTATGCCCGATTCTAACCCTCTTTCTTCCTTGGTCGGCTTCTCGACGACTTTATGCCTCATAAAAATGATATAAAATTTGTAAAGACGGAGCGCCGTAACGACCGAACGGCTTCGTCGTATGGAGTGGGAGATGAGGGTAAGGCTGAAGAAAAAGGAAGGAGCGACGGGGTTCCCGAAGCGAGTAGTAAACGAAATCGAAGGAGTGGAGCCGTGTACCGGCGTCCTTGACGGTAGTCGATATGATTCCGCGCGCAGATAAAATCGTGGCAGCTCGGAAACTTTGAAAATGGACGCGTAAAATGTGCAGGTAACCTTCGCCCCTGTTCTGTTTTCGATCAATCCTCCAACTTTACGCCGCTATTCCACTGCGACTGATTTTCAATTAAACGTTCGGGACTACGGTGTGTCGCTGGTATGGTCAGTGAGCAATCTTCGGGTACCAAAGAAACTGGGAATTTTTATAAATTAATAAAGAAATAAACGATTCATATTTAATAAATCTTTAATTTCGAATAAATTTCTTCCCCATTTTAATCTCATTCTCTGTTATGAAAATTTAATTTTTGCAGGTATTCCATAAACATAATTTCCGAAAAAATATATCTTTTAACTGATGGAAGCTTACATAATTTAAAAAATTTTCTATAATCACGTGGTAAGGAAAAATTTTGCAAAAAGAAGAATCATCATGTGCAAATATTTGTACATGGAATTAAATAGAAACTCATAAAGCAATTCCATGCTTCAACTTCGAACCTATGTGCATAACTTTTAATAATAAATTTCCAATTACATTTTTCGTTTCAGAAAAAGAAGTTTCCTAGCTGTCGTATGAATATATGGACTATAGCCGTTTTCTTTTTAGAGAAAAATTGACAGTGAAAAAAATAACTATATTACACGTAATTAAAAATTGGAAAAGTTTAACGCGAGACCGGTATCGCGAGATTAGAACTTGGAGATTCAAACGAGAGACAGAAATCGGCTGACGAAACGCGGAGTCATCGATTACGCGTGTCTACGCCGATGCATCTTTATCACGATGAACATTGTATTTTACAATGGTGCAATAAATTAGATATATGTTTATCTCGCTGCCGGTCAATGAAAAAACAAAACGTCGCGCAACGGTTATAAATTATTCTGCCAATCATATCTTTCTCGGAATCGCCTCCTCGCGATTCAAGCGGAGCGAAGTAGTTGACCTTTGCCTAATTGCACTTCTGCTTATCCGAGTATCAGATTTATTTAACTACTGGATTAGAAATCTAATTCTTCGATCTACGTTGACCTGTCATTAACGGAGATAGTTGACAGAACTTAGGTGGAAAAATAAATGGTACCTTCGCCATTTTTAATTCTCGTCCTGCAACGATTCCTGTCAATCGTCATGGAAATGAGACATGTCCTCCACGGCGGACGCGTTCGTGTCATTGGAAAGGAAGAAAGTACTTAGAAAGTGGTAGGAAACGACGGTTAGTGGGAAGGACATTGGACTGGGACCATTTGCCTCGGTACCAATGACAGGGTTCCCTGTTGTGTCGGTTCTTTGTTCGAATCCCGTGACAAGAGAGGATGACAAGAGAGCAGGTACATACAAAGAAACGTTATCGCGGCACAGATAGGAATCTCGAAAACGATATTACGAGCGAAATATCGATTGTTTGCCTTACGGACGCTTTACTATCGCTAATAAAACACGGCCGACTCGTGTCGGCGGCAATTGATCTGCCGCGGCCATAGAAATGCCACGTACTGATAGATCCTTTATGGTTGCCGTACCGACGACCAGCTGTTTACCTAGACTCCGTTATGTTAAATAGGCCACCGATAGTTCTCCTTTTCCACGAGAGAACTGGGTTAGAACCGGCTCTTTCCCCAACGATCGTGGAATTTTCGGCACCCGAAGGCGAGGAAGAGTGAAACGACGTCGATTAACGAGCTGAAGCTTCAACGTTATAGTCACCGGTTTATCGTCTTATCGTTATAAAATCGTTACTGTCGCTGCGATAAGTGACATTGTAAATGATATATTCGTAATCACGATAGTGGTTCTTTCATTTTTTTTTTTCTGCTAGCAAAAATAACACCGGTATCAGTCGCTGGATTCGCAATACACTGTCAATTTCTGCCATTTTCTGTTATTTCTTTACTCTTAGCTTATAGGTTTTCGAAGAAAATTATTAAATCTATTCGCGCTATTGTTTCATACATGTGTATGTACGTAAGCAATTTTGATTTTGTTTAGGCAGACGATGACGATGAGTTATACTGTCTTGACATAGTTGAAATTTGCTTGAAATAAATTTATATTTTTATAAATAATTTTAGTCCATATTATGATATTTCTTTTATTTATTATATTTTTTATTTCCATTTATATTATTTATTATAATATTTCTGCGTTTCTTTTTGAAATGGAAAAAATTATGGTTGGAAGTTTACCACTGGGAGTTATATATAAATATAATTACTTATAATTATATTTGTAAACAACGATTCTCCGTTTTGCCTAATTTTCCCTTAACACGAGGATACAATAAACCAATTATACAAAAATTTGTATTTATTAGAAAATATATTCCTTCAAAACTTTTAGCAATCGAGTATGCAACAGAGTTTTCATTATAGAATTAAATTATGATAAGAAAAAGAAACTAATTCCAAACAAAAAAATTACGAAATAGCATGTATTTATTTACAAGAGTTCTCAGAGTAATTCACCCCTGGTTTTGTATTCATCCAAAAACGGGAAGAAAATTTGAAGCAATGTTAGAATTACGAATCTCATCGAGCAAAGAACTCTCCATTTTGTTTCAATTTTTCCATCACCTATATGCCGACTGCGAATATTTCCAATTTCTTTTAAATCTCATTTTTATGAAAATTATGGAAATTATCGAGCGAGATCGGATCCCGGGGCGAATAATCAGGGAAAAAGTTGCAGAGTGGCCTTGAAACAGAATGACCAGGGAATCTGGTACTCCCTGTAATCCAGTTCGCCGACGAAATGTTAAGACTTCGCGAGAGAGGTTCATGACGAGAGACGTGAGATTTATGCTGTTCGAATCCTGCGATTTGTCTTCTTACAGCTTACTTTTATAAGACTGTTCCTTGCTTAGGTGCTTGTTGCCGTATTACGAGAGATCAACGAAATTGAATTTATTTCAACGTCCGTACGTGTTCCTCTTCCGGTCCACATTTATGAAGTCACGTGCTTATTTTTCCATACTTTTTTTGCCGAATATACGTCTGATATATCCATTGCAAACTTAACGACTCGGTCAAGAAGGGTCACGTGGAATACGTATACGTATCGCATAAAGGTATCTAAATTCCTGCAAACTTCTGATAGTCTATAAAGAAAGGCATGGGAGTAAGGTATCGCCATCTTGAAGGACGCATCGATATTCTCTTCTATATCGTAAAATATTACACGGGAGATTGGAAGAAAATTTATTTTTATTTCTAACAGTGGAACCACCGATTTTTAATGTACTTTACAGTCTGCATAAATAACAATAATTTCGTTATTATTATTTATCTTTTTCTTACTTATTATCATAATGAGTTATATTTTAATTTGATTTTTAAATATCTATGTTAATTTTGTCAAAAGCAAGTAGGTCGTGTGTACAGTGGACCCTCGACTTTCGCACACAATTGGTTCCTGAAAGTGCGTGCGAATGTTAAATCTTCGAAAGTAGAGAGATGTAAAAAGTATGCACCAAAAACTGTGCTTTAAAATATTTATTTGTCAATATATAATATATATGATGAAGTTAAAGAGGCTTCGTTTAATTGCTTTCGTGTGTTTTCTTTATAAACTTGTCAAGAGTTAGTTGAATTGCACCCTTGTTTCTTTTTTCTTGAAAGAAAGGCTTAAAAAGTTGAATTTTTAAAAATGTATAAAATTGTGAAAAAGTCGGGGATGACCTGTATATATTTAGGAATTGAGAAAATAAAATTTTTGGGACCAGACACTCTGACTTGTTTGGTGATACTAGTGTTAGTAGTTCTGTTCTCGTGGCGTTGGTAGTTCTCAAGGAGGTAGGTTGTATACGTTATCTAGCATATCTTGCATTTTTATTGGCCGGTTTTTGCGCTAAATAGTCGACCATTTGGCGGTATTTGAATAACACTGAATGTCAGTCGTATAGTAATATCGAAGTCGCGCTGTTAAACGCGTAACCAGCCATTCGTAGCTGATAAATGTCTATCTTATCCTTTTATGGCATCCCGGCAATAACCGAGTTTATGGGTATCGTTCCACCGATATCAAGCAAATGACAAGTATAAATAACAATGGGGACGCGTTAGAAGGGCAATTAGCATGTCGATTTTTTCGTCAAATAATACCAGTCACGACAGAGTAACGTGACACTACTGAAACGCATTAAACGCATTAAAAGTACACGTATCTGGCACGTAACACGAAGATAGGTATGAAAATATCGGTATTTTATTTCGAATTTCTGTTAAATTTTTAATCCTGTGCTTCTGTTAAATAATATAGTTGTATCTCGACTTACGTACTCTGGACTTACGTTGTCGTTAATAGCAACAAGATTGGCATTTGTTTCATGTAAGTATGTATCATGTGTGTCATTCGCGAGTCCAGCAATTAACTTGACTTCTCCGATTTTTCAGAATTTTAGTGCTAAAGTATACGATTAATGCTTAACTTTCTATTCTTATTTTAAATAAATTTCCATTTTTCTTTTTCTCGAGTTAATCGACTTGGCAAATGAACACTGGCATATTCAGTTTGACACATCCGATGTCAACGAATAATTTTGTACATCGCGATTTAGACGTAATATGAATATATGCCAAATTTTTATTTCTGGTATTATTAAATTGGTTAAAATACATTATTAATATTATTAATACATATTATAATATAATGTATATTATATTAACATTAATGTATATTTATATTTATTAATATAAAATATTATAATATATAAATATATATTAATATTTTTAGTAGGTATAAAATAATTGTTATTTTCTGTAGAATGAAAAAATCATTGAATTATTATTTCAAGGGTAATTTTATTAAATACACTATCATCTACTATAAAAATTCGATACTATTTACTGATCAACCTAACAATAATTATTATTAATTATTAATAGGAAGTATAGGAACTTTTGTATATTTTATATTTCTTGGGTATTGAGGGGCTTAGTTTACCATTTCCCAATCTGAAGTTATACTTAGGTTTTAGTAGTAAGTATAAGGACTTCTGCGAATCTTATATTTGACTATTAATATTTAAAAAAAAATAATTTTTATTATATACTTTGTTATAATTTCGAGGGGTAAAATAATGAATATTTCGTCTGCTTAAAAATATTTTCCTGCAATATAAATAAACACAGTATAAATATCGAATGCAATCTTTCACTTAGACCACTTTCACCTGTCAATAAATTTTTAATATTATTTATATATTATTTATATATTGTTTATATTAACATTAATTTATACATTCCAACGTACTTCAAACATTGACTCACGTCCTTTCCCACTCGTACAATTACGTCAGGTACTCTATGTAACTCCGAAGACTATACAACAACAACGCGAGATTACGTGAAGCTATGCTTAATAGAAGACGAACGTAAGAATGATTCATTTTTCGTTTCGATTTTCCGTTAAGCTCGCAATCATACTATTTGATTGCGCTGCAAATGAAATTACGTATCATCGCGTATCACGAAAGCAACTATGAATAGTCGGTGACTGTACGGTAGTTACATGGTCGGGTGAGCCGCAAAGCCCGGCTGTCGATCGGCTGCATAATCTGTAATCCTTCAATTGCTACCGCATTACAATAAATAGGAATATTCTGCATATTCAAATATTTCCCGCGCGTGTCACGCCGCGTCTCGCGGCCATACGTTAGCCTAAAACCTTCGGGTATCGACGCATTTTACCCGAGTCGCAAATTATTACCGAAACAATGCCAAATCCCTTCATCGTGACGTCTTATCTCCGCCGGGATTACGATTTCTCCCGACTCTTCCGAATTTCTCGATATCTTGTTCCAAACGTTCGCAAAAATCTTCTCTCTTTTAACGGAGACTCCAGATAAATCGAAAAAGGAAGAAAGGAAGAATTTTTCACCCGTTATAAAAATGTGAGAAGGTATAATAGAGATCTTAAAATTAAATGAGGCATTAAAATAAATATATTCAGTTGTCAGGAGAAGTGATCAACCGTACAGTTTTCCTATAATGGTATAAAAATATCGCGATTACTGTTTTCGTACATCCCGTTATACAGAGTGTTTCATTATTAGTGACAGGGCCGACCAAAAAATGGTACTTCGAGGAAAACTAAATAGAGGGGGAAGAAGAATATTTTTTTACAATTTGCTAAATGTAAATTTCCAGTCATTAGATATTTATTTCTGCTAGTATTTGTATTTATAAACAGCAATCGTGTGAAGCAATTTTATTCTTTCCTTTTTACTTATATTTTCATAAAATATCTAATATTTCCTATAATAATTTCCTATAATAATATTCTAATAATATTTCATAAAATGTGCTATCCCTTGATCCGTTGTAAATTTGTAAAACATTAATAATAGGACATCCTGTGTATTAAATAATACTACAAAATTGTTTTTCGGGATTTGTTTAACTAATTACTAATTTCTTTCTCGAATTTACGTATTTTTCTTTGAATTCATATGAAATGAAAGTGTTCCTAATATGTACCTATTATTTTAAAATTATTTTAATGGATAAGATACGTGATATATAAGTTGATACAACGATAGTCATTCCAAAAATTATTTTATTTTATTCCCGGTGTTACTGTTACACTATAATGCGAATTCGTTATACAAAAGTCTACTATAATGCTAACTAACTAATTAACTAATAAACTAACTAACTCAAAAGTAAGTAACTCCATTTTTAATATTTAAAATAAATTTCTGCGTCTGTTTTGTGGAGTTAATCGTTGTGGCAAGTAACCAGCTAATATTACTATGATTATATTCAATTATTCTCCAAATGTCGAGTTCAAAATCACATTTCTGAATACTGCAACGTCAACCACTACCTGATTTACTTATGAAAAGTCCTAAATCAAGTAATATTTGATTTTAGTCAACCACCACACACCTGTTCCATCCACGATAAAGTTAGATCTCAAACTTTCAAAATTCCTCGAATTTTGTACACGCTGAATCGTGCGAAAACAATCATGGCTGCTGGATTAATACAGTTTATAATCCCAAGATTCGACACAAAGAGTCACTCTGGTAATTGCAGTGCAAAGGGTTGACGATTTTACCCGCAAGCTGGATATATATGAAAAAGAAAAGTAAAAATACAGGAAGAAAAAGAAATTGAATGGCATCGATGGTGAATCGGATCGATCTGAAAAGACTGGCGGAGCAACTGGAAGTTGGAAGCCGGTTACCCATTCGTGGTCGCATTCTTAACAGACACCGACCATTAATTCTCCGCAGACGGCGCAGCAGGGACGTCCATAACTCGGTCGGCCGCTTCAAAAATCAGGAAACACCCTGGACGTTCCCGCGTCCCTCGGATATCACGAATCCCACCAGCGCGGTCGGCGCTCCCACTCCGGCCTGTGCAAGTCACACTCACACACAGCAGCCAGACGCCCACGCCGCGACGCCGTGGGCGTGGCCACCTTGTCATTTGTCTCCTCTACTTTTCCCGAGGCGTTAGGGGATCCCGGGGATGGCGGTCTGTTCGTACCTTGACGTATGTACTGCCGCTACAGCCTCCCCGCTTTTCGTATCGTCGTGCTCCTCTTCGTTTTCCGCGCGCCGCGTCTTCCTCCTGCCGGATCCACACGCTCCACTTCGAACCTCGTCTCCCGGACTTTCTCCCTTTTCCCGACCGCCGAGAATCATCCGCTTTGTCATTCGCCGCGTTTATCTTTCTCCTTCGCGATCCTCCGACGGGATTCTTCCCGTCGATCGCCACTCGACGAACCACGATTGCGCACGCACTCCCGATTACCGATGTTATTACCCGTCCCGATCTGTACACCAGTAGTCGCAGCAGACCCGGAAGACCGGAAATAGTCGGGTGTAATACGCGATGCGAGATATTCGCTTGGAAAAATGCTTCCCGGGTACACACTGAGCCATATATTGTCAAAAACATTGACACTCATTGTCAGCTGAATTTTATTCGAGTGTTGATATGCCAAACTTACCAGAATCTACTCTGGGTATGACAGTGATGTAGTAAACTTGATTTAACCGTTCCAAATTTAATCCGAACACTGCCAAATTTACCAAACCCATGTCAAAACTAACTCGGGTGCTTGGGTAATGTACCGGACCTAATCCAAACCTGATAAGTCTAATCCGAGTACTTCGGTGAAGTACTGAACCTAACGCGCACGTACCAAATCTAATTGAAGTACTCGGACCATGTTCCAAACTTACAGAATTTGATTTAAAGTTAAACTGGATACTCGGGAAGTATAGCAAATTTTCCAAATTTAATCTGGGTACTCGGGTAATATAGCAAATCTAGTAAACTTAACCTGACTGCTCTAAATTTCCAAATTTAATCCGAGCACTGCCAAATCTACCAAACCTATGTCAAAACTAACTCGGGTGTTTGGGCAATGTACCGGACCTAATCCAAACCTGCTAAATCTAATCCGAGTACTCGGGTGAGGTACCGTACCTAACACAGACGTACCAATACATACCAAATCTAATCCAAGTACTCGGAGGATGTTCCAAACTTACGGAATTTGATCTAAACTTAAACTGGATACTCAGGGAGTACAGCAAACTTTCCAAATCTAATCTGGGTACTCGAGTAATATAGCAAATCTACTGAACTTATCCTAAATGTAGCTCTAGTATTCAGGTATCTTTTCGACACCTGGGTAGAGAATATTTAGGTACCAATGTCGATTACATATACACTCGTGATGAGCTAAATTTGTTATTCCATTGAAAGCAACGAACACCAAACCTCTGTTACAATCTGTTAAAAGATCGGTGAGTCAAGAAATGGAAGAAAAAGAATTTTAAAAAGCCTGAAATGAGCGGAAATATTACAAAATTAACTGTACACGTGCATATCAGAAGAAAAATTACGTTGACAGGCGACCAATGCGATAATATTAACACGTCGCGTTATATCGTATTCTTCTATTCCTATCTGGATAAATTGATCTTCATCCCTACCTTCCAACTAAATAAAAGGAAATAATAAAAATTATTTTCCACCTGTCATATACCTGTCAATACATTAAACAAAATTCCGTCAAAGTATTAATAGCAAGAAAAAATAAAATAAAAACCCGCAGTTCTGTCAAATGCGAAATTGTTAATTAACAGTTTGAAAATGATTATTTAGGTATGTTCAGTGTCAATTTTGTAATATTACAAACATATATCTAGCAAGTGTCAATATATTTACCCAACGAAATAATCCTCTTTACGTCCTTATATTACTGTTCACCGATTACTATCCTTATTAATTAGTTCAGCGACGTACGTGACTAATTAATTCTACGCTTCTCGATCGAGGCTTAAGTTATTTTTACGAGTAAGTTAGGTAGCATGGTCACTCGGCGTCGCCGAAGTATGATAAGGCTGAACGTAGATAAAGTACTGCTTGGAAATGGCCGAATTGAACGCTATGTTTCGCTCCTGGAATTTTTTGTAATCTGATTAGACTCTAGACTATTGTAAAAGCGATGATTACAGTTTTCGATCATACGAAAGCATTTGAAAAAAGATAATCATCCAAGCAGCACCAAACTAAAAGGTTAACGCGATAATCGATATTATCCCGATGCTTACCAACTTTCCCAATTATCAAATTAGAATTCGAGCTTTCTTAATACGACGCAGTACGAGTAAAACCAGAAAGGAAGAAACTTTCGCGAAGAATTAACTTCTTAACACGTTGACAGCTATGGTGGTCATCGGTGACAGGCGATACTTTTTAAAAAATTTGAACAACGTCAATAAATAAAGAAATCTGAATAGAAAATAATAATAATTTCCACCATCTTTTTTTCTTTGCCATGACGTTTGATAATTCACCGCAATGTCCTAAGAATAATAGAAATTTTATCGTACCTTGGCAGTCAAAGTGTCAAGGGTCCACCCTGACACTCACTGACTAGCTCAACGCACGCACCTTGAACAGTCTATGGCTGTCATGGACATGGAATTTTTCAAATTTCAATTTCCAACGGATTTAATAACAACTTTCGTCACATTTAATAACAACCAACATCGCGGTTTTACTTCTTCTTCATTTCTTATTCAGAATTGCATATTTACCCGAGTTGTGGGCAGCGGGTAGGTTAAGGGAACGCTCGAGGGATTAAATAAAACGAAATAGCCCACTCAGCAACTTAGAATTGTGTGCTTTTACGCTGTTTTTATACAGACCAGTCATTTGTATCGAATTTGCAGGCATATGACACACCTCTCAGTGTCACTCGAAACGCCCAGCACAGAGGCAGTCTAAGTCTATGAAGATAGGTATTTGCTTCGACAGATAAGACAAGCGATAACTGCATGCGCTCGACTCGAATCACGGTATCTCGGCGAAGATTTTCCACGTTATATCAGAATTTTACATCACGCCGAGGCAAAGATGGCGGAAGCGGCGAATCAAACCTAACCGCCAGACGAACGCGTCGATCCGGTTGCTCTTTCACTTCATCTGGAAAATCCGGAAACCACTCTGAGAACATGAACCATGTCCGCGTGTCTTAGAGGAGGAAGGAAATCAGCCAGAATTCTAACCGGCGAGCGTGTCGTTAGGGATTAAAGCGAAGCATGACGATCCAAGGCGACAAACGTCAGCGAAAAGGAACAAATGATAATCAGAAGGTACGCGGGGCTCGTAGAGCTAGGAAAGGAGCAAAAGAGGGTAGAACAGGGGTGCGTGGTGTGCGTGCTCGATCGAGGGAGAGCCGAGATCGGTGTAGGAGGGGCGACACGGTGTGCGATGGAGGGGATGGCAGCAGCCAGTGGGGGTAGATGAAGAGAGGTGCGTCGACGATACCGAACATAGGCGAACCGGTGACTGTTTCGAACACGACGGGTCGGAAAAGAGACACACAGGCGTGAGAGATCGCGACAGCGAGGGAACGAGACGGACCAAGCAAAGATACCAGGGTAGGGGTACCGAGAAGAGAGAGAGAGAGAGAGAGAGAGTGAAAGACGAAGGGTGGTCCAAACGAGGGGTGTCGGGGACGAGGTGACAGATACAGGCGTGAGAGATCGTGTAACGAGGCTGGAGAGAGAGAGAGAGAGAGGGAGACTGAAAATGCCGAGGGAGATAGCGTGGAGTAGCGAAGAGGAAGCGAGAGAGAACGAAAACGCGGGGACCAAAGTGGGGAGTGATAGCGCGAGGAAGAAGGACAGAGAGCAGGGTTGCCAAGGGATGAAACGAGGCAAGGAGACAAGAGAGATCGTAGGAGCGCGAGAGAGAGGGGTTTCGAGGGAGATAACAAAAGCAGAGTGGGAGAGCTGAAGAGAGAAGGAACCGGTGGAGGGGAGTAAGAGCAAGCGAGCCAGGGCGAGGCGCAGTCAGACAGTCAGGCAAGCCGCCCGGCAAGCAAGGAAGGCAGACAGGCTAGCAGGCAGCCAGTGCACCAGCCAAGACCACTAGATCCGCTCGGCTTACCGACTTAGAGACTTAAGCCGGCAGGCAGTCCGAAAGGCTCAACCGGCTAAGCCTGGCGGACCCACCTACTACCGACGCGCGGCCACTACACGTTCCATCTACTACGAAAACCGGCTATACTACCGCGACCTGCAGCACCACTCGCGCTTTCTTACGCTTCTGTCTGTCCCTCTCTCTCTTTCTCTCGCGCTGTCGGTCTGTCGTTCCTTAACGCGTGCCCGTTAAGGTGAGAAGAGCGAGCCAGGAAGACGAGAGCGTAGCTCGCGCGCCACGTTCAACTCCGACGTTCCGGTCGCCGATCGTGGTGATGTCGCGGCGCGGGTGACTTTGTTACCGACCCGGTGACACCTTCGTCGTGAGCTGGTGAATCGCGTGGTTACGAATCCTCTGGTGTCGTTCCGATCGCGAGTCCAGTGACCAGTATCGCGAAACATGTCCGGGGGTGTTGCTGTCCGGTGTGGCGGTACGCAGTGGTGAATTCGAGATGCATGGATGTATCGCACGCATATGCACGTAAGTTCTTTGTGACCGGTTCGAACACGCGGCTGGAAACAGTGCAGTGACGGGATTTATCGTGAGAGTCAGTTCCGCGGGATCACGAGCACCTCTGCTAAGAACGATCGTGGTTGGACGAGGGTGTCCGAGTTAGAGATAAACGATCAGAGACAAAGGACCGTATCTTCTTTACCAGGCAACTTGGACTCCTGCTACTTGGTCTCGTGGTTCACGCGCAGATTGCCAGTCAGTTGGCCAGTCGGAGACCGGTGACCATATACGCTCGTGTAAACTGACCTACCAGAAACGGGTTAAAACCGTCCTGTGTGCAACAACAGTTCGAGTCGTCAACGGGAAGCATAAATCGGCGAATTCCACGCTGGTCGGAGCTCTGATGCGGATGGTGGGATCGCTGGTGGTAACGGATGCCTCCATCCGACGGCCGTCGCCAATAAAAGCGACGATCGAGGTGTACCCAGCTCGCTGACTTGACGGATACGTTCCTAAGACCTGGTCGGACTTGGCGTCAGACACGACGTGATTTCGCGCGACAGACGGCCTCGCGAGGACTCGCTCGATTTTGCGTTGCGTTGTTCAGATCAGTCAACACGACGTTAACCTTCTATAGTATGGAGCGGGGCAGCGGGGGCGGGGGGAGCCTCGAGCTTGCTGGAGGCGGAGGAGGCGGCGGCGGGAACACGGATCTGTGTCTTCAGGATCTCGTGACGGGATCGACGACCGGATTGTCGTCGGTCCAACATCACCAGCACCCTGCCGCCGCGGCGTCCATGGCCGGGCTTCACGGCGACCATCTTCAGGGAACGATGCACCATCACGACCTTCACGGCAACTCGCACCACGACGCGCCCATGCTGCACGACTCTAGCCATCCGTTGCACGAACCCCTGGAGAAGCTGAAACGTGAGTCGGTCACAATATCGAGAGGGTCTCAGGATCCGATTCTTCTCCCGTCGAACCACGAGTTCCGAGGTCTCGGAATCTAGGCTTTCCATGAAGGAAATTCATTGTCGAGGGAAATGGACGGTTCCATCCTGTGGAGTTTTCAGTTTAACGTTCTCGATTCGGAGAGGAGAGGGTTAGGTGGATGTTTGTCTATGTTGAATGGAAAGATGATGAGGATTGATGAAGAGAAGAGAGGGTTTCGTTGGAGAAAATTAGCGTTTTCATGGTGCCGATTTTTGGGGTTACAGTTTGGAGGGGAGAAGGTTAGGTGAATGGATGTTTGTCTGTGTCGAATTGAGAGATAACGAGGATCATGAAGGGTATGTAGATGTCTACGTGTGAGGATAATTGGAGTTGGTATAGGTATTTTGCAGCGAGACTAGGTGTTGACAGATTTTAGGTAAATCATTTGTGTTTCTCCATGATTGTTTGTCCATATTGTCGTTGGAGGTATAGTGGATGCTAGTTAGAGTAGCCTAATTTTATTAATGTGAATATTTATCTGAAAGTGTAGCTTCTATGGTGAAAGTTTATTAGTTGACAAGAAACTATGTTATACAGGACTGTTTGTATTGTCTATTTTAATTTCATATAAGGTAAGGTTTGCGTTAAATCATCTCTGAAAATGATATTTGCAGTAAATTGACAGTATTTTCATTTTTGAGCAATGTTTGGATATAAAGCTGTCATAGTTTGTTGCTAGAAAATTGTAGTACTTTAGTCACGAGTGTATTGTAATATGAAGATCAATTATTTATTAATTATTCGCATAATTATTGACATGTTTACCGATTTAAGCACACTTTTGAACAAATTACGATTGTTTTCGAATTACGTAGTACACAGGAGGGCAATTGTACTACGCATCTGCAATTGAACTTTGCTTATCAATTCGCGGAAACTAGCAATGTTTACACGAGGTCACTATCCCATTTATAAACAAATATTTCCATAGTCTTCTTGACACGAATTACCTCGATTAACTCGTACGCTATTTTGTAAATTTCTAAAGTTCTCCAAACTCGTGCAAACATCCTTTAAAACATCATTAACGGAAGTGAACAATTCATCTATGTGAACAACGACTGTACCCACCAATCTAAAATTACCATCCTTTTTTAACATCGTCTCGGGATAATCTAAGTGCAATTTATTATTTTTGAAAATATCGTTTACCCCATTTTTAAACGCTTTGGTACCCCCACTCTGTGTAACCCTAGCACGCATGTAAATTCAAATGACGTACATACACAGTGATTTAAACAGTTCAAACCTTGTGAATCTTGAATTTTTAATGAATGAAATAGACGGGTTCAAATCGAATATTCTTTTTAATAATTTTACTCACACGTTTCCAAGATTTTTAGAAAAATTAGATCAAATTAGTCGACGTTTGAAGAATTAGGATAGAAAGATGCATTCGCTTTTGAAATTCTTCGAATTCCCTATTTATCGTCGAATCTTTTTCATAATTTTACCCATGCATGCCCAAGACATTTAAAAGAAATAAAATTAAATTAGAAAACTTGTGTAAAATTAGAAATTTCTGAAGACTTCTGAAGAATTTGAGTTCGATAGTATTTCAATAGAAATATTATAACAGAAATATTCAATTATATTATTTATAATATAATTTATAATATCATTTATAATATTTTGACAGAAATATTTTAGCGATATCTTAAAAATTCGAGTAAAATGCGTGTTTCATTTATTGGAAATTTTTAGGATAAATTGATACCCTTTCGCGAGTGACTATACATCATCAACCGGATTACTGCTAGACATTTGAAAATGTATTTGCGGGGATCATAATTGCCTTATTTCGCGTGTTTCGATACGAAGAGAGATACGAAGAGAACATTGCTTTTCCCCTTCGTTATATCGGCGATAATCGCTTGTAGCGGGCTTGTCAATTCGTGTGATTTCGTTATTTGCGATATTATCGGTATACCATTCGAAAGTACGGCGGATACTCGACGCCTTCCAGCTCTTAAATCGTGCACTGCGTCGTTCGCGTTATCGCGCATCTTTTTGCAAAATCTCGTATCGCTTGACATAGCAAATTTGCACGTACGACACGCGAAGCAAGGTTAATGCGTCTGCGTTGCTTTGTTTCGATTTCTCATTGTCGAATTCGTCTCACGACGGACGCGGGTCTCGGGCAGAACTCTGCCAACGAGACCCCGACGCGACGCAGTCGACCATCGACTTCGGCAACGGCTTTTATCGAGACTCCGATATTTATTTTGCCCGATAAATTTCCACGATTCGTGCCTTCGAATCGAGTGACGTGTTTCGTGCATTTTTGCCAATTTTTGCACGTCTAACGTATCGTTTTCGCTCTGAATTATGATCGGTTATACGACAGGTAGACGAAGAAACGAACGAAGAGATTCAAACAGGAATTTATTATACAGTGTGTCTCGTACTTTTCCGTACACTTGGTAGTGTCATGTAACGAGAATTCTGTAAACGATTTCTCAACACGTTGACTGCAACGGTGGTCATCAGTGATCTGCGCTTGCCTCCTCAGTGGGGCCATAGTGGTCACCAGTGTCCGGCGATACTAATTTTTTAAATTTATATTTGTTTTATTCTAACCAATTTTTGAATATTTTGAGAACTTAAATAAATAGAGAACTTTGAACAGAAGACATTAATAATTTGTACCATTTTTGGTTGATAATTCAGCATTATATTCTGAGAATAATGGAAATTTATCGTGGCCGTCAAGTGCGTGGCAGTCGAAGTGTGGCAGTCATAGAATATCTTTGTACAAAATGTATGAAACATTAGATATATTAGATAAATATAGTTAGACTAGGTTAATTATAGGACAAGACGAGGTACAATGTGTGTTGGATGATATAAAACTGTTGAGATGCTGAGAAAAGCTAACTGGTGTCAATGATAAATTCGATGACAGAGATTGAGAAGACTTTTGGAAGAAGAAACGTGCCAAAATCGGGTTTGGAAATATCCAAAGTTGAAACAACCTTTCGTTTGGAAAACAGCAATGCTGATAACAAATTTGTGCAATCTTCATCTTTAATATACAATGAAATAAAACTATAATAAAGGATAGAATATGAAAATGAGATAATCGGGAGATGAAGCCATCTTTTACTAAAAAGTTTCTCAATTTGTCTCAAGAAAAGTGAATGGAACTTTGAAATGGGAACACAGGTATTTGACAGCATTTACGCCACATTTAATCCTTTGTCACATAACACGTTGACTATCACGCAAGTTTAATATTATGATGCTTCATGCTACCAGAAATGCATGATAGAATTTAATTACAAATCCTTAATCTTTGAATAATGCCCGTTTTATTTCATAATATTTGTTATGTACCTATATTATTTAAAATTTTTCAATCCACGATATTCATTTTATTTAATATTCTAAACAATGAGGGTATGTAATTATTGCCAACAACTAAAGTTCCACTGAAAAACAATTATCGTCACAGATGATCAACATGGCCACCAAAATTATTAATTTTAGCATTAAAAGCGTAGCTTTACATAATACATAATAATTTAGAATACATAATTTAGTAATTATAGTATAAAAAGTATTTTGTTATTAAAAACAATTATAGACTTTCTTTAAGTATGCATGAAATAATGTGAGAAGACGTCCTGTATTAACAGAAAAATTGCAAAATCGAGTGATCGAAGCGAGGAAGTCTGAAATAAAATTTTTAAATAAAAGTCCAAAAATGTGATTTGGGATGTAGCAAATTCCCTGTCAAACTGCGTTTCTAGCATAGACGAACGGAGCACGACATAAACAATATGCGACATTTCTGTTGCAACTTCGATGAAAAATTTGTCGAGTGATAAAGCAACATTGTACGCTGATTGTTGTCAAGTGCCGGCGGAGCACAGATAAAAATATTTAGTATGAATAGCTTCGATAAGCACCGCGCCCATCGTGTTATTCCAGCTCTGATACGACATGACGAATGAATTTTCGGCCTGGTTCCCGCGTTCATGCGAACCCAACACCGGGTGTGTACCGTATAAAACAAGAGCGAAAGCCTCGCAAGACCTGTCAAGTTGTTGGTAACGCGTTGCAAGAGCTTCGGTCAATTATTTACACATCCGAATAAATGTTGTTGCATGTACATGCATGTTGTGGAGAGATAAGGAATTTTTGACTTAGGATTATTGGATGTCATTAATACTTTGACTGCCACGTTGGTCATATATGACCGGCCACGGTCTCTTCTGTGACGCCATAATAGTCATTGGTGACCGGAGTGTTTGAACTATTTACAATTGTAAAAATCGAATGAAAGTTGACAGTTAGTTGACTGTCAACCGTTACCAAAGCGTCACGATGATCATTGAGTGACCGAAGCGCTTGAAATATTTGCAATTGTAAAAATTGAATGAAAATTGACAGTTAGTCGACTGTCAACCGTTACCAAGGGGTCATCCGTGACCGCTAATAAGTTGAGCCCTCCATTGGGTAAGAATGTTGTCTTATATCACCCATTTATTATTATTTAGCTATTATGTGCTTTGAATAATAAAAATACTTCCATGGCGTCGGAGAGAAACGTGATTTCGGCGTGACAGTCAAGGCTTAATGTGCTTAAATGGATATTATTTCGGCTTCATTCATTGTCATCCAAAATATATGATTTCCAACGTATGCACCTGAGTGGAGAACAGTTTTCTCGATGAATTATCTTATTTATTTTACTATCCAGGTATAATATCGTTCTCACAATTCTAATGGTGTTTCAAATATGCGAACTATCTGTCAAAACTATGATTATTCGCGTAAAGAAAGGACTTTACTTGCTATGAAATATCAATTTTTGGTACTTGACAATTTAATACTCTGTAGGGGCTAGCACAGCAAGATCGTTAATAATTCTAATAAGTAGATGTGAAATTAAGCAATAAAGTAAGAAAAATCAGCCAATGTTCGAAAAAAATCCTATTCTATTTCAACATGGAAACAATAGATGAAATCGAATCATGCAAGAGGTTCTATCATCCCTAAGTTTTGTTGCTACATCTTAGACTAGGATTTAAATTTCAAGAAAATAATTTGTCCTATAAATATTAGGTTGGGAAATAAATAATACCGGCATTTATTCCTCGATTTAAATCATCCCTAATAGAAACACGATCACCATTTGTTTCATATTGTTTCGTATTGTGCAAGCCGTTGACAAGTCAAAGTTCAAATTATCCTTAGGTCGAAGACTACGTCTTCTCATTCCCCTACTAAAATTCCTAATCCACGATTTATCCACTCCCAATATCCGCAATAATATCAAATGAAATCAAAATTTTATGAGTCAAAGGGACCCAAAGCATCAACTTCGGACACGAAGCCTTATCTTCGCGTCTCAGTTGGTCCGAACCTCGGAGAGCACTCGTGGCGGCCTAATTTTTCCTCGATGAACGAAACGCACAAGGCTGACGATGGTCTTGAGACCGAGATAAAGAACGGAAACAACGACCAAACATCGAGAACAAACATAGAAATTATCGTCGGGTTTCTCCGTGTTTTCCCGTCATTTCCATGGGTTTCACGTGGATGGAAAAGATGAAGAGGTATAAACGAAGATGGAAAAAAGGCAAAGGAAAGATGAAGGAATCTCTCTGTTCGGCTGCATGTAGCAACGAGCGAGGACGAAGACGATCTCTCAGTGGCGCCACCACCTGTTTTGTGATTCATTAACTCACCGGCTTATCGGGATAAGGCAGACTTATCCGGGGCTCGAACCCGACACTGCGGCTAAACCCGATCTTATTCCAATGGCATCCCACCTATCCCCGTTTCAGTTTCACTCCCGGAGCCGGCAGTTCCCACTTCCAGACCGCAGGTACTCGCTTCGATTCGTTGCGAAATCGCGATCTTCTCCTACGTTTCGCGTACACCCCCGATTCGTCCGATTGATTCGACGGGAATTCGATACGTTCGGGGGTTGCTCCGTTGACGCTGCAAACATGCACGCGATTTCGCTGGTCTTTGTCTCGGATTTGCTATTTTGGTCCCGTTAGTCAGGGGACTTGAATGATTTCTCGTATTTTCCTCGAAAGTTTTTGGTAGCACAGAATTTTTCTCCATTATTTTTATAATTATTTAACACTGAACCTACCAGATTCCGAATGGTCTTTTCTTAAATTTTTAATTAAAAATTTCGCATTCAACGTCGTGGCTTTGGATACCTTCCGATTCTTTTTTAATATAAATATAATCAATTTTTCCATATTTTCTCGTGTTCTATTTTTCTAAAGTTTTTCTTATTTTATTTATTTTTATTTATTTTCTTATTTTATTTATTTTTATTTATTTTCTTATTTTATTTTATTTCGTGTACTAGATATTTGATTGGTCATGGTAGGTTCAGTGTTGAGTGTCATAGTATGGTGTTTATAGTTTGTGGTATGTGGTACACTTACGGACAGAGGTTGTGGAGGGAAGTTGCGACCTGAAAATTAAAAGAAAAATTAGTTTTTCTTCGAATATTCTGTGTGATGCCTATTCTTATATTTTAATATACGTATTTCAGAGGATAAAGGATGTACCGCAGAAAAATTTGCAAAGTAAATGTTTCTGTGGTGTTACTGTGGATGGAATACTTGATATAATACGGTTTAATTATTGCAGGTGTTGAAAGTTAGGAATGTGCAGGAAGACTAGAAAGATTATTTGTCAATCAACATCTTAATTAAACGTTGACGAAGTGAAATGTTTGTTAAAAATAGCTGTACAATGGAGAATACGGTGCGGTCAAGATGGCCGCTAGTGGAGTTCGATGTAGGATGAAGTTCGAGGAGTTCTATTAGGAATTTAGAACACCTAATACAGAATTATTAATTTATTTACAATCACATAGAAATTTGTGCAGTCAAACTGGGTATTATAAATGTAAATTCGAAAAATTGAAATTTTCCGCCAGAGTTTAGTGACATTTTCCAATAAGAAATCAATTTCTTTAATGTTCCTTAATTTAACTTGATCCTTTAATCAAATCTAATCCTCCCAAAACCAGACCTTAAAATTTTAAATTCTTTTTTCAAACAATTCTTTGGGTCGAACAACGAACAGCCATACTCGACGCAGGATCGAATTATCAATCAACGTCACTGCCCCAAAATTAAAATCACATTTCCAGTTTACATTCACCACGATTCTTATTAATATCCCATTAATGCAAAATAGGTAAGAAAAATTATATTGTATCAACGACCATACTAGACTACTATACTAGATTTACTATACTATACTATACTACTATACAAGACTATAGTAGGCTTACTATATTAGACTAGACTAGACTTTACTACAGTAGACTACTGTACTAGACTTAATATATTAGACTGGACTATACTATACTAGACTTTACTATAGTAGACTACTATATACTAGATTATGCTATACTGTACTATACTAGACTACTATATACTAGACTATGCTATACTATACTATACTAGACTAGACTACTATACTAGGCATGCTATGCTAAAATTAGTATTTTCTAATTTTCTTTTTCTCACCAAATTTAATTTTCCCAGAAACTATAATTCTGCTTTTAAACAACATACAACCATCCTCGAATTATATTAATTAACATCAATGCCACAAAATTAAAATCACACTTCCATTTCACTTTCATCACAATTCTTATCAATAAATGACTAATGCAAAATAGGTGAGGGAAATTAAATTAGATCGATGATGTCCATACGTTCGTCGTCCATCAGTTTTGAAATCCAACTTTCTGGTGGATCGATGGAAGAAAAGGCCCTTCGGATAAATCCGTTATCCCTTTCGGTCAATGCCAATATCCCAATATTTTGTCAACAGGCTGGCATACGGTGTGTACCGGGTTTTCGATCGAAACCCCTCCGGTAGTCATTAACTACCCCTTTATTATAGCGATGTCTGTGCTAGATCGGGTCCGTTGGCAGATGCGCCAAAGTCAACCCTTGTTGCCTTCGTCTAATGGTGTTGACAAATTGCTCGGCTAGCCGCTAGCTTTCCCTAGGGAAGCCACGGTAAAACTCTTCTCGCCGCAGACTCATTGGCATTTAGACGTGCAATCTTTCAGATCACTGCGCCACCGGAATAAGACGTATAGTGATCCCCTCGGCCTCGATCTTGCACCCTATGAATTATAACTCGCGCTGAATAATCGCCACGATACTTTCGATTAACGATTTACGTCGAATAAATGTTTTATGACGGTTGAAAAAGATTTTGGTATTGGCAGCGTCTTCCAATCGAGACTGGTTTAAATAATGGTGTCTTATATTTATTTTAAAGCTCATGGGGGTATATTTAATTTTTTAAGGACCGAGTTATTTTATCAAAATCTGTCAAAGATTGACAAATCCTTTTGTTTTTGATTTAACACTAAACCTACTATTTTGATAACTTGACAGCATGATGTGTTTGTTAATATACGTCTAATTTTTCAATATTTTCTCATATTTCATTCTTTGAACATTTTTCTTCCTCCCCTTCTTCATCTACCAGTAAATTTCACCGGCTGTGGTAGGTTTAATATTAACAAGTGGTTACGGCATTAAATAGGGTGTCATGGTTGAGATTACAAGAAAGCTGATACTTTAAATAAATTCAACGAGTAAAACAGAACACGGAATAAAGGGAATTTTATATAAAACCTCAGATAGAAATTCATGACCTAGACCATTTCCATAATTCTCTATGACAGAAATTTGAATGACAGTGTATCTAAAGACGCACTCTTTCTAAAAAAATTAATTATTACTGATTGGAAACTCTACACTGACATATCTCGAGTACACGAACTAAAGCAAACAGCGCTTAGTATAGTTTCAGCAACGAACTAACTTTAATACGCAAATGTAACACCAAGACATCGATTCCTCGACTTCTCGCCCCCTGATAGCCCATTACGCCGCGATCTATTTATCAATAAACCCTTAGCGAGGTCCACCAATCGAAATGTCGTCTTCTCGAAAAGACGAACGACCAATCAGTTCTCGAAGACAAACCCGTGCCCGGCGATAAATCGTGAATTTTATAGACGACCATCCCCCGGAGTAGGGACATTATAGACTCGCCAGAAGACAGTTAAGTCGGTCGATGAGCCGAGCTATCAAGCCGATTTTCTGGCTCGATTTTCTCGATCACCGAGGCAATCGTGGCGCTCTTCTAAGCGCGACAGGAACCAAGCCCGTGGGATCAACATAGAAATGAACTGATTTCCTTCCCATTATCTCAGCTGGCTCGGTGGTTCGAGGACGCCCACCTCGGAAACAAGGTTTGTGTACCCAGTGGGTTTCGATTGAAGTGGGCTGGCTCGGTGTCGGGGGCTCGTTTCACGCTGGAAATCTCTGTGCGTGCCGATGTGTGAGAACCGGCACCCCGAAACCATGAGACCGTCGCAAAACTTGCGGTCTTTAGGGGTGTAATTCTAGAAGCGACTCAAAATACAAGCAGGTCTTTCTACGAAGTTAATTCTAGCTTCTACGGAGTCTGTAACGCGTACGGGAGAGCCGATGCTTTTGTTTTGTTTTGTCATAGAGACCCGAACACGCTGTCAAGTTGAATAATTGTGGGCGTGGGGTTGCCACTCCAGTTCTACGTATGTGCATCGATGAAAGGGTGTTTTTCGGGCGAAACGACTTGTTTGTGAGACATGTTGGAGATTATAGTGGTTGGATCATAGTGGTTCAATGGGTTCATCACAATTTCATGTCACAGTTTCGAAGAATTTTTATTTGTTTATTAAGTTAATTACGATTGCAAAGTATAGGAATTGCGAATTTGTTAAAATCGTAAAACAATTATATTAATTTAAATGAATGTTAGTGAGAAGAATTAACGAGTTTAAATACAATTTTAAACAGCAATATTTCCAAAAATTAACACATTGTCACATGGGACATTTTTTACAGAATTCTATTAATCACAGAATTAGGGGGTGGTTATGAAAAAAATTGTAAAGTATTTAAAATGTCTACTGTGCTTTGAAACGATTTAAATTAATTTTGAAAAATAAGATTTCGTGAGTTCAATGAGATTATGCACAGATACTTCCTAATATTGTTAAATTTGTATTATTTACTATTAAAAAATTGTTATCTATCATATCCAATACCCTAATACTCCAATACTTCAAAAAATTAATTATTTAAGAGCAATTACGTCTACATAACAATGTCAGTGGAATTTAAAGTGTCAAAAGAAAGTCTCCAAATTTATTTGCGAATTAATTCCATAAACAATATCAGTATTAACTTAATCAACTTCTACATGCTTTATTTTGCGACTTATTCCCTATTAAATACCTAAAAATTTTTAAATTCGATCATCTCGAAACTTTATGACATTATGAGAACAAATCATCGATTTATTTATTCGTATTTCGATTCAATTTTGATCTTTTCCTACCATTTTTGCAAAGGAGAATGACAAGCGTGATAGGAAGGGGACGGAAATGGGTAGATTGGTTTCCAATTAATTTCGACAGGGTCAATGGGGGTTTCCACAGTAGCGCCAGGCTGTCTGAAAGGTCTCCCAAAGACATTCTATCCGCGGACTTTTCCGAAATGCTCGTGACACGCGTGTTAAACTCGAAAGACACACTGCCTCTCGGATTACTTATCGGTTCCATGTGCTCTCGCCCTGTGTCAAGTTGAAACTAAACAAATTGCTTGACAAGCGCTACCGAACCCTATCCAGGGAATCGTTCGTACGCGACGTGTCCATGTCGCGGCAAACAAACGCGCCATTTTCTTCACACTCGATTCCGCATCACGATTTCTTCGACGAAAAATACGAATTTCTACGAACCAGTTGCAAATCATTTTATAAATAGTCGTGTTTTCTCTAATTTGAAAATAAACGCAAGTACTAACCCTAATGATTATTCGTTCAGTGTAGACTGAGTTGGGGTTGATAGTGATTGAAACGTTAGATGACACATTCTAAGTTTTAAAATAATTGACGTAATTGCTGGAAAAATGCACATAAATATTTGGAAAATTATTATGCAATTTCAGATTATAATTTGTCATCCATAATAAGTACTTAATTGACTACAATTTTTAAAATTGTATAGGTGTTGGAATTACATTACAATATTACAAATTACAAATATTGTACATTAAACTAAAAATTATTGTACTAGACATCAGGTGAACATCAGCACAAATTAATATTAATTTTAGGAAATTTCTTGGAATAAGGTTGATAAAGTCAAGAAATAACGCGTGGTTTTTAAATGAATTATATGAACAATATATTATAAATGTTTCTCGATATAAATTGCATATATATAAACAAATGAATGGATTGGATTTCTTTGGTTTCACACTTGACTGTTTGGATTAATTTTTATATGTCGAATAATTGACCTGATGCAGGATAGATGACTCTTTCATTTTAGAGGCACGATTCAGAATGAATGACTGACTAGCATCGACGTGCAACCATCGATCAGAGCACCACATATGAGACAATGGAAACATCTATCTTTCATGGTTCCTATTTAATTTATTCTATTATCGTTTTACAAAATTCTTGTCTCTTCTTTATATAGTCATACAGTTACATTTCTATTTGAAAAACAGTCAAGATTAATTTTATTCGAGTGCTTTCAATAATCACAAAATAAAATTTAAAGAAACCAATAATTTTGATCCACATGATACTTTTAGTATTAAAACAAAGTGTCTCAGAATTTCCCTTTCACTCGAGAATGAAACCATATTACTCATCAAAACTCCAATTTCAACCACTTTAAAGCCATCTTCCTAGTACATGCTTATCCCCGTAAGTACCCCCCTAACGTGCACACCAAAAATATATTACACGCGTAGGATAGTAATTAATCTGATATCCACTATCCCACTAAAAGTCAACATCAATCTCGTGAAAAGCAGCTGCCTTAGAACCTACCCGCAAAAACAGAGGACCCAGAAGCAGCCATTGGGCCAGCCTCAGTAATTCCAGTGTTAATCCGAAAAAATTTCTCTCACACATGCCGACGAATCCTACACCCGCAGCACGCGTGCCTCGAAAATCTCGCAAGATAAAAAGGAAGCAGCCTGACAAGCAGCTTCCCAAAAATATCATCGATCGATGAGCGTTTCCGAATATTTATAAACTCGGTTCAGGACTCTTAAGGCTGCCACTCGACCCGGTCGTTGTCCCAATGACGCGCGTACGGGTCGGCTTGCTTGACTAATAAACGACTTCCTAAGGAAGCCAAGGATTACGAGATTAGGAGCGAAGACCGAGCGGCAGACTGCGACTTTCTCTCCCCGAGAGCTCGAGGGCTCACAGGTGCTCCCGCCACGTACCTCAACCCCCTGTGTCTCCTGTTAAGGGTGGTTCGTTCGGTGATCATGCGAGTGTGTGGTCGTTCGTCATTCTAAAATCACCCGACACGCATCTCCCTACGTGACACACTTTGGTTTTTCTCGACCCTGTGCTGGGGAAGGGACAGGAAGTGCGGTCAGTTTCTTGGGTCTAGGTCTTGGGGAGACGTGTGAATGTCGCGGTACTTTTGCGGGGCCAGTGAAGAAGGATTGTGGGAAAGGGAAGCTTTTAGTTCGGTTATACTCTCGGTACGGTGTGGAAATCTTGGTGTATATCTGGGCTAAGAAAAATTGTAGGATTATAAATTAAATTTGGTTTTATAAAAGAAAATTAGTATTGCAGTATGCAGTTAATAAAAATTTGGAAAATATGTACTGTATATATATAAAAATATATCTAGTTGGTGACAGTAACGAAAGGATATAAAGTAGCGTTTCTCAGGTAAATTCAAAGCTGTATATTTTAGCTAAGAAAAAATGTAGGACTATAAATTAAATTTGGTTTTACAGAGGAAGATTAGTTTTGCAGAATACAGTTAATAAAAATTTGGAATATATCTACTGAATATATTTATAAATATATCTAGTTGGTGAAAATAGCGAAAGGATATAATGATAGCGTTTCTAGGGTAAATTCGAAGCTGTATAATTCGGTTAAGAAAAAGTGTAGGATTTTAAATTAAATTTGGTTTTATAGAGGAAGATTAGTACTACAGGATGCAGTTAATAAAAATTTGGAATATATCTACTGAATGTATTTATAAATATATGTAGTTGGTGTAAGTGGCGAAAAGATATAATGATAGTGTTTCTAGGGCTACGGTACATTCGAAGCTGTGTATTTTGGCTAAGAAAAATTGTAGGATAATAAATTAAATTTGGTTTCATAAAAGAAGGTTAGTACCGTAGGATGCAGTTGATAAAAATATTGGGAAGTAATCACTGTATTTGGAATATTTTTTTAAATGTAGGAAAAATTGACGGTTTTTATCTGTTTATTTTATGAGTCTTCCTGATTTGGATTCAACGCACGAAGATACGTGTGTAAGAAATTTTTCCATTCTTGAAAGATAAAATCTCGATGATCTGATTCTTTTGGACATGGGTTATCGTTTCGTCACAGCTAGTTTTCACTTAATCGAGGAAAAATTGTAAAAGAAAATGGATACTGAGAATAATTTCCTTTCGTATTACTAAGGAAGAGATAAATTATATGATTAAGCATGTAACATTTGTATGCATTGTACTAGTTCCGAGAAATACTAAAGAATATACTAAAAATTAAGGGATATTATTTTATCCAGTATCGTATGTGGGTATTTAAATTAATATGTGGAGAAAGTATTTAGTAAAAGGCATTGATGTATATTTTGTTGCTAAATTTCAAAATGCTTCAATTTATTAATAAAGGAAATTCTAAATAATTATAAAATTATTTGATGTACGTGTATTCAAATTTTCTTGATAAAATGAAGATGTCGCTAATTTTTAATACGTATATATATATTCATGTGAATCGCGTTGAAAGACGAGTACAAGAATTTCGTGCGAATGACTAATTTCGTGTGACTTTCGAAGGATCCCACAGCTGCACGACACGGATATTTTAGCCACCCTTGTAACCCTCTTCATCGCTGAGTTACACCACGACACGGTCCACTAAACACCCACAATTTTTACGGCACATGTCATTTTATTTATGTTCGCGCATTACCCTCTCATTGGCCGATGATTATCGATAAAGTCTCGCGAAGCATAAAATACTTTTTTGTCGCTCGTGCAATTTTTGTTGCTACACCATTAATCATCGCCGTGAAAATGATGTGAAATTAGCATGTGCAAGCGTTACTACGAATAATCACGATGATATGAAGTTCTATCAAAAATAAAATTTTACGCTACGATAAAACATTTATAATTTATTTTTGAATTCATTTTGCCCATAAATAAAATTATAATAATTACATGTATAGTGATTAGTCGTTAGCATTGTCGTTATTATTCACATTAACAGAGAATTGCTGTTTTACGAACAGGAGGAAAATTCTTTTGGCTTCCTGTTTATTGACAATAGAATTATAAACCTGTAATGCATTAATCTACATAATTGATATTAACGAATGTAATGAAAATAAACAAGCACACATTATTAAAATTTTATTTAATTAAAATTCAATATTAATTTCGTCAGAAGTAGTTGAATATTATTAGCAACTACAAAAATGGTACCATGAAGGTGTTAAAAAATATATACAAATTTCATTCCTCTCTGTCATTGCTATTAGCAAAAATCTAATTCTTCAATTACCAATAAATATTCAATAATTTTACCGAAGCATTTAATAATCCAGAAACAAATTATAAATAAATAAAGAAATATTTATATCAGAAAAAGCTAATAATAAAGTAGAAATATATAACAAACCAGAATAAAGCTAAGCTCTAAAATGACTAACAAATATTCAATAATTTTACCGAAGCATTTAATAATCCAGAAACAAATTATAAATAAATAAAGAAATATTTATATCAGAAAAAGCTAATAATAAAGTAGAAATATATAACAAACCAGAATAAAGCTAAGCTCTAAAATGACTAACAAATATTCAATAATTTTACCGAAGCATTTAATAATCCAGAAACAAATTATAAATAAATAAATAAATATATATATTTATCAATTCCATCGAATTCTACAAATTTATAACAACACGAATGTTTATATAAATATATTAAAAAATATATCAAATGCACCCTACATACAAATATAAACAAACCTCATTGATATTACAATTACCACTATCGACAAACATTAGATAATCAAATTAATGAATCAAATTAATAAACAATTCTGAAATAAATCACAAATATAAATGTTGACATATAAATTTTGGTTCTTTTCTATAAATTCCTGTGCCTCGTCGAAGAATAGATATTTACATGACACCCGATACGAAATCCGAAAATGATCATTCGGTTTTCCCCTTTTTTCAGCCCTTGGGAAAAGCCCGGCGAATACCTTTTAACTCTTTGGCTATTAAACCATTAGACAAGTGTATTAGGAAAGAAAATATCAGTGTAATAGTAAATCAACAAGCGGCAAATGTCAGTCCTCGCCAAATATCTCATGATCGATGCCACGGATATTGGTACAAGCTTTATTGCAGCGCTGGTAAAATTTCCGGGTAATGAAAGCGGCGCTGGAATAACTCTCCATCGATAATTTTATATCGGAGATTACGATGCACCGGCGGAGATTATAATCCCTCGGGTTTTATAACTTTCATGGACCACGTTCATCGAGAGGCCGGAGTGTCGCGAAATTGAAAAAAAAGGGAAATTATTTCCGACATGTTTCAAGTGGTCAGTAGTACAAGCGAATATTTTTCGGGAAAAGGAGAGCATCGATTGTATTGTCGGAGAGCAAGGGTAATACTTCATTCGTAGTAAAATAGATTAGGCGACTGACATGTCAACTGAGACATTGGTGACTTCAAATTTCTTTCTATGAAAATATTTTCAGGAAGAATTTTGTGCTTTATGAATTACTTTGAATAATTGAATGCAATTCATGATAAAGTTGATACATAATTACTTGTAATTTAAAATTTCTTTTTGTAAAATTTTTCCAAAAAGAAGTTTTTCCAATATTCTTTGACTAATTGGATATAATTAATGTTAATGAGTGGAATAAATATTTGTATTCATTTTAAGTGTTATTTAACCTCTCGAATTCACGACACGAATTTTATTTTGTGAAATAAATACTATTTTCCAATTTTAAATATCGCATGATATCATCACGCAGTTTGAACAAGTTTCAAATGCAAAACGTGGCAGGCATTTTTAAATTTGCACAAAAAGACATTTTACAATGTCCTTTAAACAATTTAGTCCATTCCGTTTATATATAGTATTTACAAAATTCACATAAATTGACAGAATTACGAATATTCTAATCCCAATTTCCCCTTCTCTGAACCCAACTCCCAACTGTTCAGCAAAACCTATATCCATATCGATTTGCAAATAGGAGGCTGATTTAATAATAATAATAGTACACACTTTTACTATTTACTAATTTATTATAACCATAAAGAATAAGTAGATAGATCTTTGATTATATTCACGAATACCTGCAGGTCGAAAAAATATCACTCTACTTTCCCATTCAGTAATATCCCTATAAACTAATAATAAATGAATCTATAACTCCATTTTACACCCTTGAACGATTATAAAAGACATGTAAAACGAGGAACGTTCATACTACAATAAGCATCCATTCATAACATCAAACAACCAGTACTAAAAGTGTAAAAACCTTCAATAGAGTGTAATGGAGTGTAATGGTGTAATGGAGTTAACACAATGGAAAGAAATTAAAATTTGAAAGAAAATCCTAATAATACCTAACCTAACCTAATCTTCTATACTTTCATATACTATAATAACTTTCATATACTACAATTTTTTTCTATGAAAGTTTTCAGGAAGAATTTTGTGCTTTATGAATTACTTTGAGTAATTGAATGCAATCGATGATAAAATTGATACACAATTATTTGTAATTTAAAATTTCTTTTCATAAAATTTTTCCGAAAAGAAGCTTTTTCAATATTCCTTGATTAATTGGATATGATCAATGTTAATGATTCGTAATGGAGTTAACACAATGGAAAGAAATAAAAATTTAAAAGAAAATCCTAATAACACCTAACCTAACAATCTTCTCTACTTTCACGCAAGCATTCACATACTCGTTAAACGACACATTCGATAAAAGCGATCTGAAACAATCGACTGCATTGGAATTCTTTCGATGCCGATGTAAAAATCGGCGGGGTTTATTCGAGTCCCGAACGCGTCGCGTACGGCCAGCAGCGTCGCGACGCCGCGGACGGCGACGTCGACGGTCGCATGCACAGCCGCCCCGTAAAATCCGTGCGGATTAGCGATCCACTAATATATCCCGCGGAGCGTAAAAACGCGACGAAGCAGCTGAGATATTCGTCCTCGTCGTCTCTCGCCGCGCCGGTTTGTCTTTGGCATAAAATAACTCGAAGCCGCGGGGAAAAGTAATAAATTTGTGAGTTACAACCTCTAGTTACCGTTCTAGCTGCGTTCCTTTATTTCTCGCCATCGCAACTCGCCCCCTCGCGCGATTCCTCCTCCGTGTGAAAACACGTGTAAACCCGGACACGCAACGGGACACCGGACTGAGCAACCTTCCAAGGTTCTGGCCCTTCTTGGAAAGAAAATTACCGAAAATTCCGCACCGGGATGGAGAATTCGAGAAAGAGAAAGGTTGCTGGGAAATTGTGTTTTCCCGTGGAAATCTTCGTGATGGGAGTTTGGTTCTGTCGTTCTGTGTAGGGTTGTTACGATTTTTGACAGATGCAAATATTAAAATTACTTGAAACATGATTTTTCTCCTTTTTTTCTTTTAGTGATAATTTTTAATTTGTTTTTAATTGTATAAAAATTGATACAGCTTGAAGACGTTTATGTAAGATTAATATTATATGTACAGTGAGGAATTAGAATTCAGTGGTTGAGGAAATGTGAAAAAGTAGTACGACAAAGTGATAAGCCGCAGGATATAAATTCCTTTGTTTTGGGTCATCTCGTATGTAACTGCTGTATTAGTACCATAAATTCGAATATTCTACGATAGTTGGAGTGGAAAAGGAGCTGCTGTAGCGTGATAAAGTTTCATAGATTGGTTCGTCGAAGGAAAAATTAAGAACAGATATAAATGCTTCGAAACTCCAGAAAATGGCGTACGATAATTTCTTTTTTAAAGAAAGGAAGCTGGTAAACTCATTTTCGCTCGAATCTTCCGTAAATAATTAGCGAAATCGTACAAATTCGTGGAATCTGTGATACGAATCAATGATTTTCCAAGTCGATGAACTCATTAAATATATCATTAAATATAATATAAAAAGTTAAACATTAATCACGTGCTTTAAAATAAAAAATAATTCCAGTAACGAAGTTAATTGTTTTTCCTCGTGAAATTGTAGCCAAGTATCAAGTGCCATCCCCAGTTCGTCCCCAAAAAATTCTCCTCGATATAATATCTGCCCCCAAACCTGACAATTTGACATTAAAATACTGCAAATATTTCACGTCGATATGAAGATCATCGATATAACATTGTTCCCGGAATATTAAGAAAATTATGTGAAATTTTTCCAAGCTCGTTCAAGTCCCTTCATCCCTTTATTCTCCTGCGAATTCGCGGCAGTCCAGGATCAATACGTGATCTTCTTGGCAAACGGAGAGGACGAAATATCCTCGAGCCACTGACCAATATGGATGTGGAATGTTTGACAGGAAAGGGTAGGATAGTTTTTGGCCACATTCCTCCTTTCTAGGATCTTCCGCTTTCACGTCTCGTGTAACTCTGCCACGAATCCATGGCAGCGAACAGTAGAACCGTCAAACGATACGACACGTTAAGCCTCCAAGAACTCTACAGGAGATCTCGTGGGAACTGTATCGGAGAATATATCGAAGAAAATAGGAAGCAGTCATAATAGCTCTTTGTTTCCGGACGTCATACACGACTAGGGCGAATATTCGAAAGCTTTATTCGTAATTGAGAATCTTTCTATTGGAGAGTTCTAATCTCCATGTTGCTACACATTTCTAGCGTCATCTGGCATTCTTTTGGCTATTCAAATAAAACCTGACGGTGGAAGATACTTCCTTGCAAGCTACCACAAGGAAAGCACGTATAGTTATCCTGATTGCAGGATACCATTTCGGAAAGAAATCGCGAATCGGCCATTGCCAACAGAAACAAATTGTAAACTGAACAATATTTTCTAGAAGCAAATGGAACAGTTATCTTGGGTAACAAAATTAAGTTGTGTGGTCCCTTCGGGGTGGTGAAACGTAGGTTAAGAATAGCATAAAAGTAGGACCCTGGACGACCAAAACAGAGTCCTTAGAAACTAATTGTGACCGGCACGAGCGTGAGTCGCTGGTGTTGAAAAGAGAGTTAAATTAAAGTGCGTTTCTGTGTGTTTTCATTGCGTTATCTTGGTGTTCTTTTCCTAAGTTAAATTAGTTTTATGAGTTTTGTGTTCGTGTTATTCTGTTCTCGTTGTTCTGTCAGTTTTTGGAGTCTTAAAACCAATTTTCGTCATCCTAGACTGATTGTCAGATATTATCCCAGCAGAACAAAATCTAATCACTGTATTTGACGACAGTTCTATCGGGAAAGTTCATTCGCAGCTCGACTCTCTAGGTCAACGAACCTAAATGTTTTTTTTAGTTCGAAAAGCGTTATTTCTCGGTCATTTAGACAGATTGCTTGTACCATTGCCGCTGACAAGTTGGCGGAGAGAAAAATAATTCGAAGAGAAATATTCCTGTAATTTTGAATCCTCGAAAATGTGAAAATTATCGTGGGTGTTAGAGAGAGAGAGAGAGAGAGAGAGGAAAATATTGGATTCGGTGAAATAAAACAAAATTTTATAAATATATATATAAGCGAAAAGAATAATTTCATACTCGAGCAGAGAATTCTGGAGAAATTTCCGAACTCAATTTTGTAGACAGAAAATTTAATCGAAGAAGTATAAACACGATAGTTGATAAGCATAAACATATTGGATTTATTGAAATAAACCTAAATTTGTTTTCAATGAGATATGTACGATGAATTAAATGATTTTCTTAAATATAGATAAATACAAAAAATAATTCATTGGGATATAACAGAAAATTTGGAAGAAATTTTATAATATAATTTAATAATAAGA
>NW_016910457.1:83729-111028 GCF_001483705.2 Eufriesea mexicana
TTATCATTTTTATTATAGATATATAATTTATCAAATAACAATATTATATTCATCTATACGTTACATATATCGTTTTTATCACGAAGGATCCGTGAAAATGGCACAATTTGATAGAAGAAGGACCTCATGTACGGAATAGATCGCGCCAGCGTGCGTGCCATCGAGCGGCAAGATATTGAAACGTGAAAAATGGGGCCCTATAAATTTCGCTGGTTGAGTAGGTCGCTTGAATAGCGTGTGTCGGATCAGGATGTAGATTATAAGATTAACTCTAATCTTGAAATAATATACAAACTTCGGAACGAGGAAGTCCCGAGCGGTGTACACCGGTTTTATCAAAACAGCAAGGAAAAATACATTTTTAGTGCGCCGAGCGACGAAACGTTAAGAGTTGTTCGTCAATTTCGAAATTTCCCGCCGTGTTATCCGATATGCACGGATTATTCGGGATATTTACGATGGTACAACAACGCGCGAAGAATAGAAGCTGCACGAGGTAATTGTGACAGAAACGCCCGGTTTGTCGTCGCGTGTGTTTATTATTTTAAGAACCGAAATCTCGAATGTAAAGAAGTTGCGGAGGAAAAAAATAAATACCGAGATTTCGTTTTTGGTTTCAATATTTTCGATGTATTTCGGGACGCACGAAGCGTTCGACGGTATTATCGGGAATCTCTGGAAGCCGGGATGGAATTTTCGGAGTTCCGAGATATCCGATATTTTTGTTCATAAATAAGCAGCCAGGTGGGACGAGGAAATCAAATTCGATTTATTTCGATCCTGTAAATGAATTTTTCAGTTACTTATAAATGGACGCCAATCTTTCCTCGAGTTTCCATTTTCTTGGACGCAAATCGGTAAAATTAGTTAATTTATAAAATTCATTTTTGACATGTGTGATATTCGCGTTTTTTAAATTAAGTGAAAAATTATTCCATGCTTATAATAAATTATTAATTAGTCTAATTTGATAATTGCAATAAACTTATAATATTCTATTCCTAATTTTAGTAGACGAATATATATCCAAAATAAAATGAAAAAATTAGTAAATAATAAATTAGCTTTGAAAATTTGAAACTATATCTCGTCATCTGTTAGAATAATATCTCTTGACTATACTATCAATTAATTTTAATTAGGCTAACAAATCAATCTTGAACTAATGTACTTCCCAATGGAATTAACGCTAAAAGGATTAGTTAAATATTTTTCCTATTATCAATAAAAGAATTAGAAGTCTTGGACTTTATTCCTCAAACAACCTGAGTTTAAATAAATAATTAAAATACCTTCATCCAGAATAATTTCTAATCTATCCTAACTTTGATACCTGTCATTTGCACAAATTAATATCATCTAATAATAATAATAAAAAAAATAATAATTGAATTATCCCACTTGCCATTTTTATAATCTACGTTCTCTGAATCCAAATTTATTGACCAACTCCATTACTGATCATCTAAGTATTACCTACTCGCTCTCCTCTGCCATCAGCTGTAGCTTCATTTTCCAGCTCGTGACTCAGGGTCATCACTCGGTGTCCCTTCGCCTGTCAGCCGTTTATTTACAACGTGTTACGTCGTTCCCATTCTTCTGTTACGTGTATCGCGATAAGTAGCAACGGAGTCCATGTTTCCAGCTCTCAGATGCTGTTTGCCGAGGAGGCATCGACGATAACGCGACATCACTGCGGCCGCTTCTCCTCAGGGACCGGCCTTGGCAAACAAACCACCTCGCCCTTGGCCAGGGTGCAAGCTTATCCTCGTATGGCCATTCGTGGCTCTTTACACGTGTTCTCCGGTCAGCCGATCAAATATGTAACCGATCTGTTTGCGCGGTCGTAGATTAAGAAACTATTTCGTCGCGGTTTATTTAAGGGCCAGCTTTATCTGCGAATTCGACAGAATTACACGGCTCGACGACGGAGAGGCGAAAGAGGAACGCTGCCAAATAGCCTGCAGACATTCCGCACGATAAGTGTTATCAGCCGTTGCATCGATTAACTCGGTGTAAATATCGCGTCGCGTAGAATGTCGAGGGAAGGTGAATCATTGCAACGGAAGCAACGGGTAATTAATCGTGCAACCATGATCTTGGAAAATATGGATCGATCCCGAGCTTATCGATCGCACATTGGACATTATGCTCGCGATTCTCCCGTCATCCGAGAGTATTATATAAAGTATTCTCTTCTTGGAGAAAACTCGAAGTGCTCCAAATTTAATGGTAAAAAGAAGTAAAAAGGATTTAAACAGGTTTCAACACTCGAATTATCGGTGTTTAAGGATAGTTAGCCCTTTATACTCTAGTAACGCTACTATGTGTGTATTTAATACTAAACGAACTGGTACTTTACACACACCTAGTCTTACCATAAGAGATCAAATGACCCCTCGTGGTACATAAGGTGTGCAAAGAATTTTTCTTGCTAAAAAATAAGTTAAAAAAAAAAATGGAAAGCGAGAATTTACAAAAAGTCAGATGAATGATAGAAATAACAATGAACGTACAATTTATACAGTAAATTTTGAAAGGGGTCACTTGACAATGCTTAGTACGTTTAGTGTTAAAAAATCCATGTTAAATATAAGAATAATTGATAGATTTAATTATTAAATTTATATTGCTATTAAATTAGTCGATAAGTAACATAGAATTTCCATGGTGGAATGTGCTCTTTTATTTTCTGGAACGAAGAAACGTTCATATTTTATCAAATATTGGGTTGGCCAGGAGATAATGCCGCCATTTTGAAACACAAGAGGTTTCCCTAAATGATATATTAACCATTTTGATCCTTAATATACAATTTCAAACAGATAGAAATTATTTACTAGTTGATCTCATATTATCACATAGTAATCGGAATTATTTATTATAGATTACATAATAAAGTTTTCTTTATTTCAAACGAAGCGGGTACCATTTTATATTATACCGAAAATATCAACCTTATTTTGCAACCAACCTAATATAAATTAAATTGCTAGTAAAAATGTAAAAGAAATTTCAGAAAATTATATTTTCCGAAAACCTTTGGTTGTTCAGGGTGTTCTAAATACATCCCCTGAAGAACTGCAATGTATTCATCTTCCTTCGTACCTCGTTCAAGGTATTCATTTCGCGACAATGTCTCAGCCAGTTGTAAACAAGCGTTGTAAACGACCAGCGCCATATTGCAACACGGCCAAACGAAAAACGCTGGTTGGCGCAGAAAGTTATCGTCTGCGTACTCTTTTTATTCAGAGATTCTCTCGATTCACTCGTGCAAGTCGTTCCATCTTGCATTTAGATTTATTTCGCATCAGAGAATTTTAAATATCGCATGGTCACCCGTATACTTCTCAAAGAGTCCTCCGTTCCAACATTTTACGCTGCTTCTCGCGGCTAGCATAAATATTTGTTGCTGTAGCGATTCGTTACGATCTCTGGACTTGATTTTCTTTTGAAAACACGAGAACCAAACGAACATTTTGTTCAAACGTACGCAATTTTCAAAGAGCAAAAGTCTTTAATCCGACGTTAATACGAGTAGAATTCATACAAATTGCATAAACCTTTGGAATTTCGTTAAAATAACATAAATAGATACATAATGACCAATTAAAATTAAATGCTTCCTGATGCACAGTTTCTTCGAATTAAATTCCAGTAAAAGTGTTAATTCGTCACCGAAAAATGATTATCCGCCGTGCAAGATGAGCCAACTTAATCCCTTGCACTCGTAGGGTAGGAGTTCAAAGATTTTCTACTATAAAGCTGAGAGATATTTTTTCCAGCAGTAAATAAGAAATTGTATAATAATTAACACGTAGAATTGTTTGGTTTAGATACCTCGCACGCCGTTACGTTATCTTAAATTTGATATATTAATGAATATCCATCTTTGTAATTTGAACAAATGGCGACTGAAGGGCAGCTCACGAGTGCAAAGTTTATTTTTCATCCTAATTATGATGGCGTGGTATCTTCCAATATTTCTGTTCACGTCCATTGATCATACAGTACAATGAAATGAAAAGCTTCCTATAAATTATTTGCTTATTCATCAAAGAATATCCAGTCTTCAACCTCTAAACGACTATTCAAGAACGATTTTACAAAAATTAATCGTAAATTCCCGAATCTTTTTCATTATCCATTTATTTTTTCATGAGAATTTCTATAGCAACTTTTTACGATAAAGAATCTCCCTATAAAAAATTTTCCCATAAAAACAGATATTTTCTTAAGTAACACATGAACCGCAGTGGTAGCAGAATTTTTTCAGGAACGAGGGCTATCTGTGTACCTGTTTCTAACCCTGAAATATACAATAGGCATGGAATATATAATCGGTTAACGATTGCAGTACTAATTACAAAAAACGATGCGAGTATCGACGTACGTGGTTTCTATACGCAAGCAAGATCCTCCATTTTTCTGTCAAACGGCTTGCAGCCACGGATTGCAAACAGTGCCGAGTGTCAACGACGTCGTTTCGACCCGAATCGGGATCGCTATTTGGTACGATAGTTTACGAGCCTGCTATAACGCTCGAAGCAACTATACGAGCGATATCCGTCCTATTTTTACGTTTCAACCCTTCGTGAATAATTTCCATGTTGGTCCATGCTGCGTGGCATCGGGAGACAGCTAACACGCACGTTAGCTCGTGACACGGTTGGCAATATCCTGGAAGAGTGACACGCGCGTCTTCGTGGTCCGCAGGCTGGCTGCGTGGCACTAAATCAGCCCGAGTTACGCGCCGACTAATTGTGAACCGCCTCTCCTCTTGCTTGGCCGCCCCCGTGGAAACCAAATATAACTAAACGGAGCGAAACTAAACGGCCTGGCCGATTAACTTCTCCGTTGGCTGGCTACCACCGACAGCTCACGCTCGCCAGCCCTATTCTCGACTGCTACTCGCTCAGACCGAGGAGACCTCTCTTTTCTCCTCGTTTTTACCCGTGCCAGTTGTTTTTCCCTCGCTTCTTCTCACCCCGCGGCGCTGCAGTCGAGATGCGGATGAATAACGCGGAGAAAAGAACTCTGCCGTGAATTACGCGACGAAACGCCATGTTGCTTGGTCTCATGAGCTATCCTAAGTCCTCACACGCGCGATTGTTCATTCTACGGTTGTCAGTCGAAAATACGAGGTTGTTGCGAGACGAAAGATACGAGTCTTCGAGTCGACGTGGCAGGTTGTTCTTTGATTTTGCAGACCGCGGTCAGACCGTGGTCAAACCGTGCCAATGGGTCCTCGAGTTCCCCGAAGAGAAATTCTTCGAAGAATTGACACTCTTTGGAGTACTGGGTACCGTATGAAACGATTCCCGAGGTTTTATAAGATCCTTAATATTCGCAATATCTCAACGAAATTCTATGAGATTCAGAGTCCTGTGTTGCACGATGTGCATCTCTAAATGCGTGATTTTTTGAGCAAGATTGTGGTTCGTAAACAGAGGAGACTGTTATTCAAAGGAAGAGACATGGTCGATGCTTCTCCTTTTTCTTTTTCTGGGGGGAATAAAGTATCTTCGCGCGAATTATGGCTTTATTTGATGTCGTTGAGGGGTGGGAGAGACATGGCAGGTTGGTCTTTAAGACCTTCGAGGTTAGAATACCTATTGTCGCGCCAGGTCTTTCAAATCCTAAGAGAGTTCTCTTAAAAGAGTAATTCTTTGATTTTCTTTTCTTTTTCTATGACACTTGGAAATATCGACTTATGTGAAATATAAACACATAATTTCTCGTTATGGTCTAAAAACACGAGATTACTACTCGTCAGATAGCAAAGTGTTGCTCGAGACTTTGAGGATTAGGCTGAACAGACTCGTAAAAGAGGAACATTTCTAACCCGTTTCACGACCTTGTATATCCTACTATTAACATTCCACGGCACATACACTCGTTAATCGATCAAATAAACTAAAATAATCTTAAGAATAAAAGAATTCGACAGACCCGTTACCCTGATAACATCTTTCTCGGTTTCTAAGCTCGAAGACACTGCTTTGTCCGAAGATGGTCGCAAGCGGCCCCGCGGGGAGCGGATTAATAACGAAATAAGTTAGTAAATAGTGGAGAATAGAAGAGCTTAAACGATGTTGCAAGAGGGTATGATGCGTTTTGCAGTATGGGCACAGGACGACTTCCCGGACGATTTGGCCGGGGGTTTGGTGAGGATCCATTTGACGGGTCACGGAGCTCACACTCCCGGTGACAGCAACCCCAGTACACCGGGTGCGACACCCACGACACCCTCTGGTGGATTTTCTACCGCACAGACTAGGTCTCGCACGAACACGATACACAGGCTGGATATTCGAAAAGGTAAGCCTCGCCTCTTTACGAGCAACTTTTCTATCGCACCCTTCATCCCTGTTCATTCGTTCCGAACGAACCCTGTTCGACAGTTTGCTTTTTCTTTGCCGTTTAACTACGAGTACGCTTTCACCGTCGACCAGTCGTTCGAACGGTCCTGTTCGGACACTGGGATTCGTCTATCTCTTCAGGATTGTTAGACCTGTGTAGCGTAGAGATTCGATAGAGTGTAAACATTTGTTGGACGATGTCTATGTAGACTGGCTAGTTCGTAGATGTGGGCTAGATCAAGGTTAGAATATGAGAGGAGAAGACTTTGAAACGAAGAGTGTGTGAGAAAGAGAGCCATTTTTCAAAGACTCATAAGGATTGACGATGAATTTATATCTCGTGGTGTCACTGCACCTGTATAGGCATGTATGGGTCAGTTAGTTGAATATTTCGCTGTTTCAGTTTCAATTTTTGCTAGTACAGAGCCTAATTTCTTCTCATGAATTTTCCCCGTGAGACCTCGCGAAAGGAGATCCAAATATCGTTCTGTTAAAAATAATTTTTCAAAGGACAGTTTCACCTGAAGAATCGAGACTTCCAAGATTTAATATTAGACCTGAAAAACATCTAAATACGATTGTCTTAACCAACGTTGAGCTGGAACCTCTGAAAAGAATTGTGTTGCTCCTTTCCACAACTTTGTATGCAGATCTTGCAATACCTTTCAAAAGAAATCCTCATTCATATTCCTTTATACCATTCCCAAGAGCAAAAGGCACTTGGGAATCAATAATACTCTGTCCAAAGCCTTTGACATAGAGTAGGGTTTCTGATATCGAATTTTTGGAAATAATTGCAAATGTTTATATATCGCCTATAAATTATTTTATACAGATAGATAAGATTATAATACAAATATACACGCGTATCTTTTACAAATTCAAACATGTCAAATCGTGAAAAAAAGAAAATAGAGAAAGGAGGCTACACAGAGGCTACTAATATTCAGAGAAGAGCCAAAACGTAAGCCAGAAAAGCTCGAGAAATCCTGGTCTGCGGTAAGAAAAATCCACATAAACTTCATTTGCTATCATCCATTATCAACTGCAGTCGATGAAGGGAAAAGAAGGAAGTTCATGCAACTTCCTCGAAAGAATTCGGTACCAGTGGTGTATCATCCCCAGACCAAGCGAAGGTTCGCGCATCGATCAAGCGAGGTGGCATGAAGATTCCGGGCTAGGTCTCAGGAATTGCGAAATCAAATGATAACAGAGAGTGTCGTTGTCGGGTGCAGCGCGAGAAAGGCGAGGAAAATGCTGGTGTCGTTTGTTTGCAGGTTTGTTCGGCACTTAGCCGGCACTCTCGCAGCCGCCCCAAATCCCCGCAAATTGAAATATCTCCCGGAGTCTTACGGGCCTGGTTAACAACAAACCCCGGGGACGGATCTCACTTCACTCGTTGTAATCCCGAGACGAGGGCGAGGCCTCTCGTGTTCCTTCACGCGAGTCCAGCACGTTCCTCTCCTTCCTTGCCAGAGGACCTCGAGGGATGTTTGTATTCCGGCGTCTTCGAGTAGTCCCCATTTCGGCTAGTTCGATCGATTTTTTCGATTAAAATGTATTTACGTCTCTGAATCTTCCTGTGATTTCATCGCGAATTCGATCGGCAGTGGTTATAATAGAATTTCCTGACGCGCTGTATCAATTTCGAGGGGTGTTTTAGGGTCGCTTGAAAATTCTGTCCTCGTGTTCTTGCGTTTGGTGAATATATTTTAAATTATTACTAGTATTTCGAAATATGGGTTAGAAATGTATTTTCCTCGGAAGTTTCTGAACCTTTCTACCACTCCATGGCGAATCTTCTTTCCATTCGTGATGGTCATGACAGAATTTTGCAACGCGCTAGTTTCCAGATTTTAATTCTATTTTAAATAAAAACTTTATTAATATAATATTTCAATATTCTATACATTATTTCTTGTATTCTGTGTCTATGGACATATGGTTTATGACCATGCTGTGCATCTGAGGTTTTAATAATCAATTAGACCGTTGTTGCTTGGTGCACTTCCTGTCAATATCCACTTCGAAATTAACATTCTATTACTATAAAATCCGCCTAAATTAAGGATTAAATAAAAATATACAGGAAGATAACTGACAACCTAACTACTAATGCAAAAGCTAAAAGCCTAATCAAAAGTTCAATGAAATCCAAGAAGCAACATGTTAACATGAAAGATTTCAATATATGATATGAAAATGATAAACCCGTCATACCTGAAGGAAGCAGGGGTTCCCCGTGGCTCTACACGATGAAAATCCCCTTTGACAAAACTGGGTACAAATATTTCGAGCAATTACATCGTGTTTAACCAATTAACGACGCAAACTGGCCGATAATCGTGCCCTGACAACGTCTACGTTTTATCATCGACATGGCCGGTATATCTAGCACCACGAGAACAGTGAAATCTCGTGCACGACATTACAAGCTTCGGGTAGATTAGAACGATACTGAATAAATTGAAACACGGTGATAAAGAGGTCGAACGTTCTTGGTGACGAGACTTGGTCGGTATCGGTTGCGCGACCTCATGTCGAGCTGCTACCTCTGTAAATAGACACTGCCGTCTTAGTTAGAAGATAGTTAGCGGCATCATCAGACGCAGTGATAGCGGTGCCCTTTGAAAAAGGAGGCAATCGATCACACGGCTGTCAATGCGAGTAAGGGAAGCTGGCGATTTGCTGCTGCGGAGTCAGGGGTGAAATACCCTCACCTGTCACTGTCACGGTCATGACAAACACATTCGTGTTATTCTCGAACTACAGGGTACGGTCTGGCAGAGATTACCGATCGAACGGTCTAATCGATCCATGATCGTCGCTCTGCATTCACCTATGCATTTACGATGGGCTTCCACGCTAAACGTTTTTCATCTTCGATTAGTCTCGCTGAGAAATATCTTGCTAGTCAAATTCAAAATTAATATGAAGAATTAAATATAAAAATTAGAATATATAATTATATATATTCTATTATATAGAATATATAGAATATTTTTAAATATAGGAATAAGAACAATATAGGAAAATTAAATATAAATAAGAATTAAATAATAAGAATACACTTTGAGATATGGAGAATTAAATACATTTTAATAGATTAAATTATATTTAATTCTATGAAGAATTGAATATAAGAATTAGAATATATAATTATACATATATTCTATTACATAGAATATCTAGAATATTATTAAATATCAGAATAAGAAAAATATAGGAAAATTAAATAATAAGAATTGAAAATTAATATAGAATCCACTGTGAAATATGGAGAATTAAATATATTTTAATAAATTAAATTATATTCAATTCTATGAAGAATTAAATATAAGAATTAGAATATATAATTATATATATTCTATTATATAGAATATCTAGAATATTATTAAATATCAGAATAAGAAAAATATGAGAAAATTAAATGTAAATAAGAATTAAATAATAAGAATTCAAAATTAATATAGAATCCACTTTGAAATATGGAGATTAAAACGAGTGTTATTGCTGAAGCTGATTGAATATTTTCTAGAAACTGTGTTTTCTATAAAAATAATGTTTATGAGATAAACATTACTTATAAATATTAATGAAAGAGGAAGAAAGTGTTTATAGAATAATTAAACTTCAATTAAAGTGACGCGATGTGAAATTGTCTCTGCACTACTACAAATCGATGATGATTGTCAAATTATTCTAAATACTTATGTTAGTATTGAAAACCTAGCTTCGTTTTAAATTACTGATGAAAAATATACTATTTGCAAATTATCGTAATACGATAAGATATAAATATGGGAGAAAGATATATGACTAATTAAAAGGTGGCACAATACATATTGGCTATTAAACATATTCATGAATATTCCATATTACTCCTGCAACATATAATACTGCATGCTACATCAGCAAGATAAAATATACTTAGCAATTTCCAACAGTACACTTGCGTGTTATTATTATCTTTACTTCGGAGAAATATCATTATCGAATAAATCAAACATTTTTGATAATTAATAAATATTTCAAAATTAAATTAACACACCGAGTAGAGCCTAATTCACGGTTGCACCTTGAACGATTCGCAAATGTTGCAACGAAAGGTGGCCCGTTGAATGGAATAACATGGTGAATTTTATCAGCGATAAAATTCTTTATCGTCACGCACTAATTTTTATCGCGTGCAGGAATAGATATAACTAATATTTATCGAGTTTCTTTAAGGCATCGCGCACTATGCAGCGTCTATTCGAACATTAGTTTCATAGTAAACGTACACGAAATTAAGTCAGCTCAGCCATAATGAGCTCCACGCAGTTAATTTTTCTATATGAAATTTTAACGAGCATCGTGCAGCCTTCGAAACATTCGAGAAAAATATTTAATTATTCTCATTCTCTTTATACTTAATCACTTAGTCCCCGTGACTGTTACATAGTCACGTTAACACGCTTAAGTGTATACTTAGTTTTATGCATTACGATAACTTATACTATAGTATACACCTCGCGAAAAATATATCACGCCTATTTTCAGTGCTAGTCGTTCTATAAAAATATTTAACCATCTTCACTTGGAAAGCAACATGTATTAACAGTGTAATCACCGTCGTCTGTTTGCGACAATAATAGACCGATAAAATAGAATAAATTCAAGTAACGATCTTCGTTATTTCACATTTCGAAAAATGAAAACGATCATTTCCCTCGACGCAACTCCATTTTATGGAAACGCGAGATTCGATTCTCAGATCGTGAGGATATAAAAGAAAGTTTCGTGAAATAATGTCACCGTTTCCCAGTGAACGTGATATCTTAATACGTTTCAGATGTTGCAACACCAATAGAAGTAAAACACGAATTGGGAGCCGGCGGAGGGGTGGTCTCTCCCAATGGCGTGGTTGGGGTAAACAACGCGGACGATAAGGATGGAAAGAAAAACAAACGACAGAGGCGACAAAGGACGCATTTTACGAGCCATCAACTTCAGGAGCTGGAGTCTTTGTTCTTGAGGAATCGGTATCCGGACATGGCGGCCAGGGAAGAGATAGGTCTGTTCACGAAGCTGCCTGAACCTCGAGTCAGGGTGAGTGACGATTATTTCTAATTATTTATCAGCCTTCACCTCGAGAAAGAACAGAAAATCTGATTTAAATATTTCCACCTTGCATTAAAATCGAACCTCTTCAACTCGGAGACCTAAGATGATATATATAAGATGAATGTTTTCTTTGCTCCTTTCTGCTTTCAAATTTATTTTCACACCAGTTTTTTGTCCCATTTTTACATCCATTCTTTTACTCGTGTATTTGTTTCTCGAATTTGGAATAGATAAATTTCTACTGGTCGAAGGGTTCCTTGAAGAATACTACTAATACACTGCTAATAACTGGTTTCAGAATTTTAGTTCGTGGCAAAATTAATGTCCATTTTTGTCGAGATAAAAATATTCTTTTCGTCTTATTTTAATTGTCATAAATATGTGCTATAGCTGAGTAAATATTAAAAACTAGCAATTTGTGTAAAATTTTAATACTAAGATACTTGATCGATACTTGACTTCTCATATCTAAAATAAATTTCTACTTTCCATTTCGTGCAGTCAGCCAATGTAGCAAACGAGTGATTTAAATTATTAAAAAATATTACCAAGAAATACCTAGTTAAATATATACTAACAAATCGACGCCGAAGTATCGATTATTATTGTACCGAAATTTGATGTAATGACTAACCGAGTTATATACTTATGCAAAAATTGGAAAAAAAAATTGAAATTGAACGTATGCATAGGCCAATGAGTCAGCGCACCTAATTATTTTCTATAGCGATTAATTATTTTCGACCGACGCCGCACAATCGTGCAGATAATCTACGTTTTCTGACGAATTTTTCGTTATTGTCAAAAGTTAACGCATCGCTATCGGCGTTTTCTCGCGTTATCGCGAGTCGAGCCAACGTTTATCGATCATGCGTCCGATTTCGAACAAACAAAATTCCGGTGAAACGGAAATTCGTCTATCTGCATCGACCCCGATGCATCTTTCTTCTTATAATGAACGAGTTTGGTCGTCACGTTCACGAAAGCCCGTGCACGAATACGAATCACGGTGACTCGAAATCGAGTTGATCAAAGTAGTAAGAGAATCCTACAATGGACGCATTGATGCGTTGAAGTATCGATTACAAAGGCAACAATTCATGCTCTTTCTGACTGATACCTCGAGGTCTGCAGACATGGCTCGTGACCGGAAAAATGCCATTTCCTTGCCCATCGAACTTGATATTTTCGAGAAACAGGCGGTTTCTGGACGTTTTTGATGAGAAAAGTTCGAGGAGAAGGATCCGAAATCGTTGCTGGGGAAATATCGTTGTAATATTACGTCAACAGAGGAAAATGTTCCTTTACGAGAAAGATAATAAGCGTATTGTATCATTGAAAACTCTTCAACAAGCCCTGATTTATAGTAATGACAATACTATTCGCAGAAAGTTATTCATAATTGTATTTTCTGAATATCAGCTTCTTAAATGGGAACATAAGCCTTTGTTCTTAATCACTTCGTGTACCTACTCCAAGATACAGTTTCTTAATTAAATTCAATGACATCGACAAGAAAGATCGACGAAAAGCATTTAAGATCGTTACCTTCCTTAACAATTTGTCAGCAGGAGAAAATGTTTTGCGAAATGACAATATGTATTATATTATTTACTTAAAAATTTCTAACAAGCTACACTTATAATTGGATATCATATCATTAACCATTTGTTCCCAATCATTTCGTATATTCCAAAATACAATTTCTTAAATAAATTCAATAACGTTGAAAAGAAAATTGGACAAATAAATTTAAGGTTTTTAATGAGGGAATATTATATTTCAATTAATATTACAACAACAGAGAAAGATATTTCTTTGTAAAGAAATAATACATTTAGAAATTCCTAATCACCTTCTAATATGAATTACTAAAAATTTCAATATGGGGAACAGTAAACATACTAAATTCTATTTTTAAATTCTATTCAACAAATATCAACTTCCTAAATTACAATTTCGTAATGAAATTCGATAACTGCGATGTATAGCATAAAAGTAAACATATTACACCACGGTGGTTCGAAATACCCAAAAAAGACGTTTTTCAGGTAACTAACCAAATAATAATCGAATAAAAATTCGTTGCAAACGATGAGAAGAATCCTCAACAAGTCTTTCATATTCTACAGCACATCATCGTTTATGCCAAAGGGAAGAAGTCAAAAAATGTTCAAAAAATCGTGGAGAGAGGAATAACACGGGCGCAAAGAATAATAAACGTTTGGATATCGTAAACGGCGAATAAATTCATCACGAGTCGTTTCGCGGTGATACACGAGCAAACGGGACGAATCCATGGTTGGTCCCTCAGTTTGAGTTGGATCAGGCCGACCGGACATGCTTCTCGACTTGACAATCCTCGCGGTTTCGTGCGTTTCAGCAAGGCCTTTAGGAACGGTCATATCGGTAGATGAGAGCTCGGACGAGAAACGTAGGGATCGGACCGGAAGAGGAACGGGGATGGAAGTGGGCAGGTATGAGGTCACGTGGGGTTGCGCAGCTCACAAGGGAAGCTTTGCGCCGGTAAGCCCTTCTGGATTTATAGAACCACACAGAGCATGGGACGGCATTCCCGCCACGCTGCTATACGCCATGTACCAAAATGCTGCGGAGCCCAACTATCGTGGGATGCATTCGCCAATTTTTAACGTTTTCATCGTCACGTATTTTGCTTTCTTTCGTTCCGATTTTTATACACGACGACAATACATTGCCCAATATGCAGGAAAAGATATGAAAAATAAAGAAACAAAGAACGCTGGCAAGTCTAAGTATTGTCGAGATTTAACCACAGATTTATAATAATTAATAAATATTCAATCTTCGATTTATTATTTTAGTAGTTACACATCTGTAGTGCCTCACAAAATTGATGCCACCGTGGAATAGATTTTTAATAATTTTAATAACGAATCGTAATGCTTAAGGGGTTAAGCAACGAATGAGGTTAGAAAGTATATATGCATTCAATAGTAATCATAAATTAGTTCGATAAGCAAGAAGGTTACCCTGTTTTCATTTGTTCATTAAATTTACAATCTTATTCTTTAATAGCATCACCATTCCGTTATCTTTTTTAAATAATTATTATTAACTTTGCCCTACGATATAGGTTCCAATGGCACGTGCTATAATCAACAGCAAAATCAGTCACACACCGAGTCATTTCGTGCGAACACAGCGAAGAATAACACGTAACCGAAACAGAAAAACATTGGTGAAAATTAACAACGAACCTGACCTGTGATGTTTACATTGAGCCCTAACTACAAACCACGCCTTTTGATGCTCATGTTTGGCCTCATTTCCTTAACACGAGTCTCACACGTTATTGTAGGCGAAGGTATTAACCTCACACTCACAACGATATTAAAAAGCAATAATTAAATATAATATCCCATCTCCATAAAATTCTCCTTAAAAACGACTGTCGATATCAATATACTTTTTGATATACGTTTGTACATATAAGCTATACTAAGGAAGACGAAATGTATGTCACATAACCAAACAAATGACGCCTCTCCACACGTTCATTCGCATTTCAAAGAGCTACATTATTTATAGGGTTATATAATAATTTACTCACACTTACCAACAGCTGAGTTCACGCTACCGGTCACCGTGTCCACTGGATCCCTTGACTACCACCAAAACGAAAACTTTATCACGAGTCACGAGTCGCAAAGCACCGTCCATGTTCCCGTCACTTCGCCCTGGAACGCCGAGCGAAATCGCGTCTACGGTACGAAACCGCGATGGCTGTCCTATCCGTTCGACCGTGAGTTCGCGCCGTGTCGTCCTTCCCTCGAAACTTCTGTGTGACACGTACCTCCGAATGGCAGAATTTACGCGAATTCGATTCCGGCGCATTTAGTCAATTCTAGCCGCGGCATTACGCTTAATTAATCCCGACGCAACATTTAATGCTCGCCGATAAATGCGCGAAAGCTTATCTATTTTGTCCACGGATTTGCTGGTATTTCGAACGATATCCGAATGGCGGTTCACGACCTGGGATACGAATCGAGTGTACGGACCGATTCGATTCGATTCGATACAATTCATTGGAAACGAACGTTATGCGGTAAGAAAAATCGTCCACCAATAACGTCTCGCCTATTCATCTTCCCTGAGTGCACCATCTATGTATCATTTTTATATTTTACGCCTGAGTCTCAACAGATGTCGCGAAGCATCAGTTTGTCGGTAACGCTAGCGTAAGCCAGCCTCTGCAGCGATTCGCGAGAACCAATGAATAAGGAATCTCGCTGGCTCTATTCGTTCGACGGATTCGACTTTCATTGTTCCGTTACCTCGTGAATTTCTCGGTCGAATACGATGGTCTCTTCCGCCAACTATGGATAAATCCAGAAGTTACCCGAAGGAATAGGCTCGAGAAGATGCAGGAGAAAGAAAGAGATACGCAATAGAAGTATGGCGTGCACAGGTACGTGGAGAAAGAACGGGAGAGTAACCGATGGCGAGAGAGGAGAGAAAGCGGGAGAGCCGGGCACAGTTATCTGCAAAGAGGCAGGCGTATGTTTCGGTCGGTGGCAGCAGAGCGCGGCTGTCCGAGATAATCCGCCGGTGATTAAGACCATAAATCCATCGGCGGATTAGTATGGTTGCACCGCACACCGCGTGGCGGCGTCGTTGCACGGGACTCTCTCTATGCTGCAACCTCCACTAGTACTGCGAGCACGCTTCTCTCTCCCTCCTTTACCAAAGTTACACTCCCTCTCGCTTACCACACGATGCATTCTCTGTTTCTATCCCACTCCATAGGCTCCGCATCGTTCTCGCTTCTTTCACCACCCTCGCTCCGTCGCGACGGACACACGTCGTTGATTCGTGTTGGTATACCTGCGGGTGCGACAGAGAGGAATATAGTAGAGCGAGTTAGAGCGAGCGAGAAAACGCACGCGCGTAATGTACAGCGTGGGACGGGGACGGAAGCGAGTAGAACGGAGAAAGAGAGAGGGAGAGAGGCTGAGCTTACACGCCATGGGAATGGGAAATGGGACGCCACGGAATATAGGTGGACACTAACCGGTATGAGAGTGAGGATTACTGGGTGTCATCCGTATTCGGCCGGGTTAGCGGCTGTCAGCGGCCAATGCCATCGCTATATATCAATTATTACCTTTGCCATTGCAACGGCCGGTTGCATTCCAATGCACGCGTTGTGGCGCACTGCACTGCGGTCGTCCGGTGCATATCTCTTCCGTAGGCCGATTTGCATCCGGTATGCGAACGCTCTCGTCCTTCCTCTCGCCTCTCTCGCCACCAGATGGGCCACGAGTCGCCTTCGTCGACCACCCCACCCTTCGTCGCGCTCTCTTTTTGCGCGCGCCGTGCGGTACGACTGTCGCGCTCTCCACGGCCAGCATTCCGGTTATACGTCGAGGGTTTAACGTCGAACCGTTGTTGGCAGGCGCGCACCGCACTTGCCAGCTCGTAAGTTCTCGTGTGCACAAAGGCTCAACTTGGATGTCTTCGGGATTTCAGCCGCGGCAGCCGCCGATTCCGCCCGTTACCCTCCCCGCTCGCGCGCGTTATGAAGCCTTTGCCGCGGCGAGCAAAGATCTGGAGATTAACGAGCCAGTGATTGAGCCTGTAATGGCGCGGATATCTGTTACGGTGATACGCGGGATTTAGGGATAAGCAAGACGAGCTTTTGGAGCGCTTCGTTTGATTCAGGGACGGCCCTCTGGCTCTCCATGATGCCGACAAGCTTTTTCCGGGGAAAACAATTTTTACTAAGCAGGCGAGATTTCGAGCACCTCTTTTTGGGGGGTTATTGGGGAATTCTGTTAATTCCTTGGCATTTTTTAAAATTGAATTTGATATGGTCTCACATAGTCGTTTTGGAATTGTTGAATATAACGAAGAACGCACAAATATACGTATTGTAAATTAAATTAAGCATACTTAAATTTCACGCATTGCACACATGAGTCAATTTATAGTAGATTCATTTTCTCTGTTTTTACTCATTTAATAAAACTGTTTACTATAAAATTCGTTTGTTGTAGAATACTTTGCAATGGATACGTGTAATCAATTTAGATTTTGCGAAGTGAACGTGAAATTTAGTGTTATTTCAGTCACTGGTCTTCACAAATTCGAACTACAATACCTTATAAAACGTACATTACACCCACTGTTAGTTATCTTTTATTTCCGAAAATTGTACTTTCTTTTTCTCAGTAAACCAAACGAATATTCTAAATTCTTCTGCTCCAAAAACCGAAGACCTTTATCAGTGGAATAACACGCATCCAAGAACTCCTACAACTCTATCTGCGAATATCCCACGAAACCACATATTTACCCACCGTATAACATAAAAGATCTCCGAAAAATACCCCGCAACTGCCACGCGATATTTATTATTTCCCAAAATTACAAGACCGGAGGAATTCTCAAGTTTCCACGGCTTCGTTCGACAAACCGGAAGTGTTCGCGCGTCCATCGGGATCAGAGGAACGAATTGAAGGGCAAAAGGGTTCTTTCGCGAAACGATATGACGATTCTATCGGAGATTTCGAGTCGAGGGGAATCGATTGCGAACCTGCATGCTGTAAATCGCGCGCGAAGTTAATACCGTTGCGGACGGGGCTGGAGAACGTCGAAGGCCGCCATGCGTGATCTGCGATATTCCGTTGGTGGATTACCACCGTGAATATTAACCTTTTACGGTGAATTGTAGTCCCGAAGTAACGTATCGAATTCCCGGATTTATTTCCCCGCTGCTCCGCGGAATATCGTCCGATATTAAAACCAACGTTGGGCATATATGGAGGAGCGATTAAATTTGCACGATTTCTTGATATGGATTTTAGCGTTGCCGGCTGGTACCATGGATTGTTAATATAGTGGACGGTATTATGATCATGATATTGGTATTCTTACTCGGTAAGATTCGTGTTACAATATTTGCCGTGTAACCGAGCTAAATTATAATAATCGGACATCCATTTTAACCCATTGCCTTACGATTTATTTTCCGATGGCGTTTGCCATAATCAACAACACAGTCACCACACGTCGAACGTATTTGAACACGAAGAATAACGTATAATTAATTAAACATACTTCTATATTACACGAATATAAAATTAAACAGCACTGTATATATATAAAGAAGATACCTAAATCATAAATTACGTTAAAGTACTGTAGGATACCAAAAGAAGTCGCGAATCGGCTATTACCAACAAAAACAAATTGTAAACTGATCGATATCTTCCAGAAGCAAATCGAAAAGTTATTCTATGTAACAAAATTAAGTTGCATGACTTCTTTATGGGGAGGTGAAGCGTAGGTTAAAGAAAGCATAAAAGCGTGGTCCTTGACAACCAAAACAGAGTCCTACTACGGGAAGGTGAAGCGTAGGTTAAAGAAAGCATAAAAGCGTGGTCCTTGACAACCAAAACAGAGTCCTTTGAAATCGGTTGTGACCAGCACAAGCATGAGTCGCTTGGTGTTGGAAAGAGAGTTTTAAAAGAGTGCGTCTTTGTGTGTTCTCGTTTCGTTATCTATCTTGGTGTTCTTTCACTAAGTTAAATCAGTTTACGAGTTTTGAGTTTGTGTTATTGCGTTCTTGTTCTTTCGTGAATTTTCGGTGTCTCAAGACCAGTTTCGCCATCCTACAGTACTATAATATTAATATAACTTATGCTACCATTATTGTTGGAGAGTTCTAATCTCCATGTTGCTAGACGCTTCTAGCGACATCTGGTATTTTCGACAATTCAAATTAAACCTAACGGTGGGAGTCATTTCCTTCCAAGCACGTTTCTTCGTAAAGGAAGCACGTATAATTATTCTGAGACATTATCCCGGCAAAACATAACCCATTCACGGAGTTTCACAATTATCAATTAAAGGATTTAACTTAGGTCTACTAGTATATAGACAAATTAAAAGATCATATTCCATTACTTACATATTTAACTGTTTGTCGTACGATTCAAATTCCAATGGCGCGTGTCATAGTCAGCAGCAAAATCGGTCACACGTCGAACGCGTTCGAACAATCCGTGTGAACTCGGCAAAGAATAACACATAACTGAGACAGAAGGACATTGGCGAAAATTAACCACAAGCCTAAGCCGCGTTTATGTTGGATCCTGTCTACAAGCCACGCCTCTTACCGTGATACTCATGTTTGGCTCGATTTCCTTACTACCAGTCTCACACATGTTGTAGACGAAGTTAGTAACGTGTATTTGTGAAATAACAGAGATGATATATATAGCAAAATAACTCGATTTGGTAGCCCTAAAGAGATGTCTTTAGCATTGGAATTATCGAACAATTCGAAATGACTGGTTTCAGATTTTTCATTTTTAGATAGATCATTTTATTTTTATTTTTAGACTCAGTAAACGTGCAACTGTTTTTGGAAAAATTTATTTTTCACACACTATTTTAAGTGTAGGAGGGATCATCTGAAAAGATACGTTGACTAATTGTTAGTAACTTTGCATAGGTGTGTACTGTATTAGAGAAAAATATTGTTTATATTCTACTGTTCGCTATTATATAATAACGATATAATAATGTAATATAAAGTAACGTTTGTTCGAAGAATTTATGCATTTATAGTGCACTCAATTACGGTAACGTAAATACTAAGGGATTATTTTAAATCCTGTCTCTGTGACAATCTATTAAAAAAAGCATCCATTAGGTGTAAAAATCATTGCAATGATATTTCATCCACAGTATTTACCAAAAATCAAGCCTGAGAAATTAGCCTAATAGCTTCCCTACAATATTTTAATAATTAAAAATTAAGTACATATTTCAGTCACTGGGTCTAATATTAATAATTATTAGACGAATTACACGAACAGATTACACCAAACCGTTTATAAATACGAAGTAATATCCTACCCGACAGGGAATGCCAACCCAGAAGATAACAAGCGTACCGAGCAAATTTTCTCAAATATATTTAATCAGTTATACCCACCTTATCTCGTACGGTAATGGATAACGATCCAATGAATCTAATTAGATACTATGGAATAATTTACGTGCTCGATAAGTTACGAGGTAACACATCCTGGTCACCTGGCCAGAGCCGAACGTGCCTAAACATCGGCATCGTATCTTTGACTCAAATTCAAAGTTCAAAATAGCACATAACCGCTGATAACTATAACTCATCTATCGGATTTTCTGTCACGAGTGCTTCGCGGAAATTCCACGCTTACCTCCAAAAATATGTAGATGCAATCCTCTAATCAGCGTCGTCGAGGATTCCTCTACGCACCGTGAAATCATTATTTACAAACACCAAGTTTGGCGAAATTCGACTCGCCAGCGACTTCCTTCCGCGTTCGAATTTTTGGCGCGAAATCGGTTTGCCGCTCGATTAATCCTCGCGATTCCTTCGAAAATGGCGGGAAAACGGGCGGGAAAAAGAAGCGTGTGCTGCCTATAAAATCCTTTCGTCGCGGGAACGCGTTTCGGCCAATCTTCGAAGCGATTGGCGTTAAACGATGCGAACTGTTTCTGACTGTCGGCCGGAAACGGGGAAAAAGGTGGAAAAAGAGCGGGAAAAAAGAAGGCAGAGGCGAGAGAAAAAATAGAGAGGAGGGTGCATTGAATTGGACGCGAATCGATAGCTGGTCGCGGTACGCAATGAGCCGTAACTATTTATAAATTACAAAGGAATGGAGGAGGCACGAGAGCTAGCCGGGACACGGCATTAAAAATCACGTGTTCCGCTTGAGCTCATAATCTCGTATAATCTTTTGCAAAGTTGTTAATACTCGCGGCTTACGGGTGTTAATTTAATATCCATACAGGTACGCCAACATTGAATATCCGAATCCCACTGGCTGCAGCTGTACAGTCCACTACCACAACGATAAAAAAAATCCATAAAACTGCTCACACCAAGAGAGAGAGCTAGCTGGCCTCCCATTCCATGTCGTACGCCGGCTCATATGCCGTTTGTATCGTTCAGTGTTGCCCTCCGGACCACTTTAATACAAACGATAATACTCGCTTGCGTCGTTTTGCTTCTCTCTTTTTCCACCTACCTCTTCCCTCTGTGATCGTCAAGAATTCGTCCACCAGCGTTACTATATCTCGATTTTCTTTTTCCTTTTTTTTCTTCCTTTTAATCGCCGCGGTGTAATGTCCATCGTTGGGTACCAAAAATGGTAACGGCGTGGCAGTCTAGTTACGGGTAAATAGATTTCTTTGGACTATGAAATTTTTCCTCCTATTCCTTTGAATATTTCGTTCCCATCGCTGAAGATTCCCGAGTAATCGGAAAATTCTTGACAATTTTTGGAAAAATTTTGAGCATAGTTTTTCTTCTATCTTTTCTCACTGTGGTTGTAAAATTTTGTCGATCGACGAAGGGTGAAATGAATATTCCTGAGTGATTGAGAAATTCATTTTAGGTATTTTTGAGTATAGTTTTTCTTCCATTTTCTCTCACTTTTTCAATGAAGGATGATTTGGATTGCTTTAGTTTTTTATTTTACTGACTGTGTAATAATGGTTGGGTAACAATATCTTCGAATATCTCGTATCGACCAGTGAAAACTCGTGAATAATCGTGAAATTCGTTTTATCGAGGTATATTTTAATTACCGTGCACAACGATATAATTACGATATAATTATCATTGTTCAAAATCGTAACGGTGATACTGCGATTTTGCAATTCGCGTGATTTATTATTATCTATTGTTACACCATCTCAATCAGAAATTCGTCTACATTCATTATCTAAACTGAATTCGTACATTTTAATTGTCGCGCAAATTGATTGTCATCAGCGATGTTTGAGTCGATAATTAGGCAATTGCATGAGTTATTTGTTTGTTATTTGTCCCTCGATTGAGGTATCACTGACTTTTTTAACTTTCATTTGCTTCTCGTGACACGAATGGCGAATAATTCCATGATGTCACGTTCCGATAGTTTATCGATTATATATTTAGAATCATAGTATTATTCGTTGCTCGATTTAAGCAGCAGGAAATCTATACACGTGTTTGGTGGTTCACATTTTTGTCTTGTATCAAGCAATGTCGATCATAGATGACCGAGAATGATAATTACCGAAACGTGATAGTGATAAACATAAATCATGCCCGGATTTATGTCCCCTTAACCGATAACAGTTCTTCGTTTTTAATCACGTTTTCTATATTTTAATTATTAAAAATTCACTCACATAAACGTGTTGGTCCATTTGTTATTTCGAATCTGACTACCAAATGAAAGTAATCTCAGATATTATAGTGATAATTATCCAACAATACGGCGCTTCTTTAATTAACAGATCCGGTAGATTAGATATGCATGATAATATCTATTTCTCCCTTTCCTTTTCTATTTTCTAACATTCGAACTTCCACGCAAAAATGATTAACGTAATCGAAATTATTCTATTACGCATTATTCGTTATTTTTATGTAATTTTATATAATATAAACTATGTGTAACAGCAATATTAAATAATTTTAGTGCATTAAATGAAAATAAAGAAAAATAAATACAGGATCAGAATATTAAAGTACTCTAAAATTTTATGGTTTTGATATTCTGAAGATTTATAGTATCTCCAATTTTTGTTCCTTTAAACATTTATAGGATCTACGAAATTTGAAATAGCAAAGATAAAAATTATTTGGAAATTTTGTTGGAAATTTTATTTAAACGGTGAAAGTTGGAAAGAGAGGAAGGAATTAATTATAAATGCGACTCGAATGTTGTACATATTTTTAGGAAGATTTAACATCGATTGTTGGGAAAGTTGGGACGGTTCTAGTGCGTTGTAATTGCATTCGATATTCTCGATATCTTCGAGTATTCTCAATTACGTGAAAATGCTTTCAAACTGTTCGCTAAACCAGATCTTGCGATGTCGCCTTCCGGAAAATTGTTTCGTCTTCTTGGCTGCGATCCAGCCGGCGTGAAAGTTGTCTCGTTGTCCGCAGGATTCTGAAACTTCCTGAGCTGTCACGGAATTCCATGATAAATGTTCTCATTTAAATTTAACTAATTAAGTTTTCCACCAGCCCCTTTATATTAATCGCCCTCACACTGTAGTAATTCTGATTAAATCTACGAACGAGGTCTATGGAGTCACGTGCCAGTGCTATAGTTTCGAATTGCATGCAATGCTACCAAAAATTTATAATCATTTCCCCAACACTGATCCCTTACTGATTTTATTATTGATTAATACTTACTAACTTTAGTATTAAATTAATACCACATATTCGATATTTACTTCGACACATTTTTCGTTAGAGGGGTATTTAAAGTCAAGGAATTTTGTATTAACTATGTTTCAAGTCCTTAGATTCCACAGAGCATGCCATAATTCCTAACTTTCCCGAGTAATACAATATACCAAAAATTGTAAGATATTTAAAACCAGATTTCAAGAAAGCTTGAAAATAGATACTAAAAGAACCACGATTGGATATATTACTAGATATATTACTAGGTATATAACTAGAACTAGGTACATAAAATATTAAAGAAGTTATATTTCCAAAATTTCAAAGATCACTTTTCTGTTTCCACTTCTGTCTTACCAATAAATCCCAATAAACGACAAATATCATTGTTATAATACTTCTATTTTGCAATACCCGTAATGTATTATACCTGTTTATTCGCAAGAAATTCCAAACTCGACCAAATTTTGCCAACTGCTACAACTGCCAGCAACCAGCCATTTTTTGGATAGATCTCTCCTGCTCTCTAATAAGATTCCTCATAATGACGAAGTTGGATCATGACCAAGGCGATTCTCCTTGATATCCAGTCCCGACAACGCGATTTTCCCCTCACGCAGCCGCATATTCATAGCAATCCTTGTGGATATACGCGCGCGTGCGCGGCCAAGAGTGCACACATATTCAAGGGAACGCGATACAAGCACGAACTGGCTCCCTCTATGTAGGATGTGGCCATTCCGGCTGATCCATCTCGCCGTTATAGTGAGATTTATGGAGACGGTACCGTTGGAAACTGAGACTGCCTTGTTCAGGGGGTGGGAGGGACGAAAAGAGTGGAAGAAGGAATAGGAGTATGAGAGGAAGAGGGAAGAAGCGTGCGAGGGTGGTATAAGCACGCGTGAATGCATGAAAGCGACCAGGATGGCGGCCAGTGTCGAAAAAAAGGCGATCGCGGAATTGGAGAACGAGACGAAAAATAAAAAGAACATGCGACAGTCGCCATGATGCTTTTTCGTATCCAGACCAATGTTCATTCTTCAAGATTCTTCCTTCATGAGCATATTTTTGCAGGGTTGGTCTATATGCAGCATTTATTGAGATATTTCCTGTTCATCTTTGCCTCTGCTGAAGTTAACAGAAAGGGATTTCTTGAGAGTAATATCAAGATTTAGGTTTACTGATATTACGATGACTTTGATTTCTTTTTATTATTGAAATTATGATTGACTTAAATTAATATTATTGAGTCTTTCATGAAGATGAGCGATGAAAAGAATTTGCAACAGTAGCCATAATGCTCTTTTATAACGGGACCAATTCTTCAGGAATATTCATTCATGAGGATGCTCTTATGGGTTGCTCTATAGAGTTTTATTGGGATATTTCGTTTATTTTTTACTTTTCTGAAGTTCGTAAAAGAAACGAATTTTTGGAGAATAATGTTGTTTACTGATTTTTATTGGTGTTATTGGGTCTTTTAAATTTTTAAGTTTCGGCTCAGGGAATGTGTAACATATACATATTACTTTTATAAGTATTTTAAGGTGTGTACTATACACAAAAGCTCGTTCTAAATGTATAAATAAGTAAGTACTAGGTATAGGTACATGTATATCACGATCCAGATGAACGAAATTAAAATTATTTTCAGATTCGAGGCTATGTTAATATAGATCCTTATAAATTATTTATGTTCGGAAAATAAATTTTTATGATACTGCAATTACATAGAAGTTCAAAAATTGTTGTCTCCATTGCAAAGAAACCTACTCGGATAATACTCGAAAACATAATTTCGTGTTAATAGTGAATCAATATCCTCTCATACAGCAAACAGCAACGATGAAAAGTATTGTCCAACAAATGCCTCAAAATTAAGTATCATCTTCTAAATCATAAATTCCCTCATAACCTATCTACTATAAAATTCCAAGTTCTCAAAATAATAAGCAGACAACTATCTCAGAATCCAGGAAGACCCCAGTCTAACCTACTCCGTCCGAATATTAAGTTTCAAAATTAAAATTCCGAAAAATCGCTAAAATTTTTATCATATCTAAAATCTGTCATTACGAAGATACAAGTGACGATATCGAAGTATCTCAGAAATCTATAAAATCCAGAAAGACAGAGACCTAAACAACACGTGTCATGGACTACACGTTCGACGAGATGGCCGCGGCCTAATCCACCGACGAATTCCCAGCTTTTTCATAAATTCCCAGACAAGCGGGCCATCCGTGATCCATCGAAATCCCAGACGTGGCAAAGAGAAGTAAGCAAGGGAGAAGACGGCAATCGTCCATAAACGGGCTCGTCGAAGACGTATAGACTGGGAAAAGTGGCGGCAGCGCGTTGGAAGGTGGCGGGCAGATTTTCGCGGTAGGTCGTGAAATCCTCGCGAAGCCCCGGATATCCGACGAGGTTTCTCCTCGGAATTTATTTTTAATGAAGTGGTGCCACCACCCCTTTTCTCCTTCCATTTTTGCCGACCGTGAAATAACCATATCCTCGAACGCGATTCTCCATCGACCACGAGACTAACAGGAAGAGATCCTCCGCGTCGCTAGACGCTCGATGACCCTAACTTCCTGCAATTACCCGGGAAAACATTTTCCAGGTTTCAATTAAACACTCGCTATTACGCTATTTCTTTAAAAGCTGAGAGTAAAAATAGGACGATTTTTAAATTAAAATCAAATTAAATCATTCACTTTTTGTGATAATTATTTTAATAATAATAAAATAATTGGACTTTTTTAATAATATATTTCCAACTTAAGTGGAATAAAAAAGGTGTTAACGAGGGAATTATAAAGTTACAAAATGTATCTACGTAACTTTTGGTTATGACGAATCGAGGTTCTCGCTATTAACTATTTGGCTACTATGGACGCCTAAAGGCACTTAGAAATCTTGCACTTGTGATACTGTGGGTACCTGAAGGCGCTCCAAAGTTTCTTTTGCTGTTAAATTTTAAGTATGTACAGTAACAATTAATGCAGAATACAAAAATATAAATAACGTTGTTTTAATTTAGTGGAATATAGTGTTTTGATTATTATTTGAATAGACCGTTCTCAGTGTACATCATAAATATATTTCTACCGTATAGTACAGTTGGTGCGTTTCAAAGTCTGTCGTATTTATCCAGTCAAAGGATCAATAGTTGATCAAATAGCATGATTCTTCTGAGTACATAAAATTCATTTTTACCCATTCTTCGTCTCCACCAGCCAACTAAATTTTATTTCGAACCAACGTAACACTGTTCCGACTGTCTGAGGGATAACGCTAGAACTTTTAGTCCCAATTAAGTTCCATAGGAGCCAAAATGACTCGTCCTGGATTACGATTATCATCGTTCGTGTATACGCTAAGTAGATTTAGTTGCACGGTGTAGGTCGGTAGTTGCAGCGTTAAATTCGCGGGTTACAGGTCTGTAGTTGCAGCGTTAAATACGCGTTAGAGAGCGGTAGTTCCACCGTCACCGAGGAGAAGAATGGGGAGTGTTAGAAAAATCGCGACACGCGTGCTTTTTCCTTGGAACGGCGTTTCTCTCTCGCGCGAAAAGGTGGGCCTTGGAACGGAAGAGC
>NW_016910457.1:111091-131290 GCF_001483705.2 Eufriesea mexicana
TCGGCTGGGCAAGGAGGGGCGGGGCTACGAGGGGATCAATATTATCCTCCTCCACCTCCACCTCCGCGCTTTCCTCCGCCGCGACCCCCTCCATCCTGCCCTCTACCCTCCCCTCGACCCTCGTTCCACGTTCGCCACCACCATCGTCGTCTCCACCCTACACCGGCGACCTTCTCTCCCTTCTACCGCCGTTCCTCCTTCGCCTCCTCGTCCTTCTCACCGACGTCTCCCGTCTTACGAATCGAATTGCTGGCCCGACGCGACGGGTCGCCACGCTCCATCTCACAAGCGTGTAGATGTCTTATGTGTGGCTTGCGTATGTAGCGAATACACGTGTGCGTCTGTTGCGTGTATATTGCGTATATAGGAAATACATGTGCTCGGGTGTTACGTATATATATATGCAGAAAGCATGGGCAGGTATGTGAGTGCGTGTGTTGCGTGAATGTTACGTGTTTGGAAAGTATGTGTGTGCATGTGTTGTGTGTATGCTCCGTATATGAAGAGTATGTGTTTTCTGGTATGTGTACGTGTAGAAATGTATACCAATGTGAGTTTATATATATATGGAGAATTCGTGTATGTGTGTAGGAATGTGTATCTACATATATGTGTGTATGCATGGAGAACACGTGTGGTCAGGTATGTATGGGTGGAATACGCGTGTGGAAATATACATGAGCGTGTATATAGGGAATAGAGGTGTGTACTTACGCGTGTGGTTACGTGTGTGTGCACGCGCGTGTGGTTGTAACTTCGAACACGGATTGTTTATCATGATAGGAGGCACAAACGTTTCGTTGATAGCGAGCAACGACTTTCCAATGCTTGGTCTTTTTGGGCTTTTTCGAGTATCGTTGGATTATCCGTTCAGGAGGATGGGTTACAGAGATTCTTAAATATGGCGGCAAATGACAGATGATTTCGTCTTAATTTGACTAGTTATTTTATTGTCGTGAGTTTTTTCGAAACGGTTGATGCAAAATGTGATGCATTTTTAGAGATTATATTGAACTATATATTGAAACAGGTTAGGATTCAGATTTTTCTTAGATATTTTTGAAAAATTATCGAAAAAATGTGTTAAATAATTGTTGATTTAGTTATTTTTAATGAATGATTTCATTTTACTTTTTTAGAAATTACGTGTCTTTTGAATAATTTTATCTTCGCACATCTTTTCAAATCAATTGTTATTACCGATTTATCTAATCAAGAATTACTATTTTTAAAATGGGTTATAGTAGGAATTCTATTTTATATTTATCGAGAAACAAATCGCTCGATTTTAAGTCCACAATTAAATCTCTAAAGATTTATATTTTGCTGATTGCTTTTATGCTTTTGTAATCACCATCTAACGAAATATTTTCGAAACAACTGAAATAATTCATAATGCATTACTTTCATGTTTATCTTCGTTTAAAAAGGTATGTTTCTTTATAATTCTAATCGTATTGATATTTATATTTAAAACGAACACTTGCATGAAAATTCTATATAGTTTTGAATTTAAAAATTTATTCAAAAGCGCAGGAATATTTGTTTTACATAATAAATATTTTCCATAAATATGCCAATAAAATAATCTCGCTTCGATATTAATCGATTAATATATCGATAATAAGTTACATTTTATAAGGAGGATTGCCATTTCCACAAAAATCAGTTTCTTTCAAAGGTATGGTAGAATATACTGCTAACTCATCGTACTTGTAAGAATTTACTATCAGTTCTCCACACATATAGAAATTTTTTAAACGCTGATTTATGATAAAGAATTTTCTCTAAGTTCGATACGATAAAATAAAGGGAATCTCGCTGAAACTATAATATTTTCATTACCATGATCATAGATCGTAACAACCAGATTATATCTGTATTAGGTTGGCTAATAAGTAGTCGTGGATCAAAATTAGGTGTAAACTTTTTATATTAAGAATTGCGGATATTAGGCACATTTTAGACAACCCGATAAAATAATATAACAACCTATCCAATTTACAAAATATCCACCATCTTTCGGCCCAAAAATATCTACATATATTTTTATACCTTCGTACTAACCCAAAAATGATTAATCGTATTCAGAAAACTACATTTTGCAAAGCGAGTTTAACGTTAAACCTATCACGACTGGTCAAATGACCGGCAGATGAGAAAATAAGGGAAGAAGGTCCTTAAAAAGAAAATGCGAAAAGAAAAATGAAAAATTAATTTATATGCATAGCGGAAGAAAAATCGTGAAAACAAATAATCAAAGGGATAATGAAGAGAGCGAAATTTTGTGTACTGACTGGTCGAATATTCGATGTCAAAGGTGAACGATGGATGCACGTGTTTTTATAGAATTGTCGTATATTTTGGAGCGAGGAAAATCGCGAGCAGGTCTCCAAATTCGAAGAAACGAAGGTACAGAAGCCTCGAGTTTGAGTCTCGTGATTTTCTTGAGAAAAATTCTTGAAAAGGTCTTTTGGACCGAGATTAGAAGACGAAAATTAAATGAAGTTTTCAGCGGCGTAAGATTTAATACGAAGAGAAATGTAGGGAGATATCACGTCATTGAAAGGGATACAAAAAGAATTCTCGTGGATGAAGTTTTAATAGACAGAAATTTTTAGACTTTTGAGAAATATTAATACGAGATATTTAACTCTTTGGGGCATGCTGGGATTAAAAGTGTTCCACCTTTTTGATGCATCGTAATGCATGGTGGGACATTTTTAGTCCCATCTCGAAATATTGCAATAGCTGCATACGCATAGGTTTATGTTTCGTCTTATTTACGTACAGCAGTTGATAATACCTTCGACAAATGTTATAAATGTTTTCGCTCGTGTTGGCAACATTCGACATGCCAGTACAGGTTCATCAATTGTTGCAAGCGGAAGGTTTATTGCAACAATCCTTTTTTCCTGGTTTTATGTTTTTACATTATGCAATTTCTTTATTAGTAAAAATATATCAATTTTGTTTCATTTAAAACGCGATAAAATTTCTGTGCAACGTGGATCGATTTTATTATCTGAAATCCTGTGCAGCAAAGAGTTAATAGGAAATGAGGTGTTTGAGGATCAAAATTCGGAATTAGTTCTTCCACTACTGACAGTGATTTGTGAAAAATTAAACATTTTATAAATATTTGGAAAATTAAATAGTATTTATTATACTATTTACGATATTAATATTTCTCCGGATGTATATTATAATTGGTGTAAAATAGGGAAGATTGGATGTCAAATAGTAGTTAGGTTCATTGCAAAGTACTTTTTAGCGTGCACTGTTACTCCCATTAGTTCTTAGAACTGGGTTCATAGAATGTCCATTAATGACACTCATTTGTTATCGATGTATTTGTCAGTATCTCTCTCACAGTCGTTCTTTCTCTCCCATCAGTCAAATTTTTATGCAACTTTGGTCTATTTTATTATCTGAAATCCTGTGCCGCAAAGAGTTAATAGACGTCACTTGAACAAACGAGTAATTACTTTCCATAAAACTCTAATTTCGGTCTTGCTCATTCCTTATCCTGAAATACCTATCACCGATGGTATTCGCAAACTCTAATACCCCGTGGAACTCGTCTTTCGAACACGTCTGACCCACCTGTATCTGGAACCCGAGGAAGATTGACGTATTGAAAGGAAAAAATAGGCTAACAGCGTGGCCACCTCGTACGGAACGAATCGCGCTTATCCGATTGTTCAGTGGCCGTTGCTAAGTCGCGGGATTACCCCGTATGGGGCAGCGTTTTCGGGGGTGTCTATATAATGCCGGATCGTATATGTGGCAGAGAAAAGACGACCAAGGGAGGCAACACGAGTCGGGGTGGCAGAACTGGCCGGTTGGTGGGGGCTTGATTGATGAGCTAGCCCCGGTCACGGTCTCATTACATTTATATAAGCTTTCGTAGATTGAGCCGTGCACGGAAGCTTACGCGGTGGCGAGGGGTCGTGATTTGATGAGGTTTTATTGCTCGGATGACGTGACGGCAGCCATTGTTCAAGCGGTTGTCGAGTGGAAAACATTGGATTCGATTTATCGCGTCTACCAACTCGCTCCTCGGACGTCACTGCGGATCCTGCCATTGAGGAAAAATCGAACGAGCGATCGATTACGGGAACAGTCGAACGTTGCGATGTGTGGGAACAGAAGGTTGATTCGATAATAGTAATACGTACTTGCCTTAGTTACCGATGTGTTTTAATGATAGAGTATTGTCATTTTAAAGTCTGTTAATTTAAAGTATCGTCATGTATTTTAATGATAGGTAGATAGACCTTTGGTTATGTTTCTGTCTTGGTTACTCTTCTCTCACTCTTTGATCATAATTCCGCTCTTTTATTTAGTTTTATCATTACCTCAATCTCACATATCTCGCATTATGTTGCCAAATTAAATGTATGAACTAATCGTTACCTAACCTAATAATCCTTTCTTCTCCCATGTAAACATTCATGTTCTTACTACTGACAGGTCAATAAAAATAATCTCAGAGTATAGGCAGAGTTTTGGAATCGTTGTTTGTTAGGATTGGAAGAATTCGTGAAATTTCTTTGAATTTTTGGAGGAGGTATAGCTATCACAGGATGTGGATCACTCGAATTTACGCAATTAGGGTGCCGAAAAAGCAACGATATAGTACAAATTGATGTGACTATCTACGATATTGCAAATTCCATCGATACTTTACCTAACTGTCTAACTTTCTCTAGAACTTCGTTGCAACACTATATACGTTATAATTTTCATCAAAGACAAATACCAGAACACCCTCAAAACACGGTCAAATCTTAAATATGTCTTTTTATTCGTTAAACCTCGTTTTATCAAAGAATCTAATTCTACTTGCTACACAAAACACACCAATCCATTTCTTAATCCCTACAAAATTTTCTTATAGCCAAACTATACCTTGCATCACAATTTTCATCGAAAATAAACAACAATAACTCCAAGGAACGCAATCTGAACTCAATCTATTTTTTAATTCGTTAAAAATCGTTTCTTAATTAAACTATATATACATCGTATTACAATTGTCACCAGAAACAAATATAAAAGATCCCCAAAATACTCTGAAATATCCAATTTATTTCTTAAATCTTTAAAAATTATCCTCTAGCCAAACTATGCCTCACATTACAATTTTCGTCAAAGGCAAACAGTAAAAAACCCCAGAAAACCCCAGAAATCCCCAGAAATCCCAAGAAAACCCCAGAAAGCACCCTAAAATCCCCAATCTGTCTTTTAATTCGCCAAAATAATTGACCTTAATAATTCGCTTCGCCCAAGAACGCAATTCGACTTGCTATTATACAAATCGCAGCGTGTCCGTCTTTTTTCTCGGACTTGGTGATACAAATGGCCGCCGCGATCGCGGTTAACGCCGGACAGGATCTCCTTTCGAGAATTACCAGCACACCCGCTAATCCGTCGACCTCTGTGGCGACTGGCGCGATCGGAAAGTTCATTCGTCAAGCTTATGAGGCCGCGGTTCGGCTCGAATTCTGCGACGCTGTTAAAGTTTATGGGCGCGGTCTTGTGTGTATACGAAACGACTCGCGCGCGCCTTCCGAGAGTTTATTGATTCTCGAGCCACGGCATCTTTCGGCCTCCGTTCTGTCCTATCGAGTTTACTCCCCCTCTTTGGCTTACCGTCGCACCCCGTGTCATGTCTACGGGGTTGCTTCGTGAAATCCAATGATGTTCCCGCTCGCGAGAGGAAAGTTTGCTCGTACGGCCGCCGAGCGTAGGGGAAATATTTTTCTCGCGCGACGAGATACTCTGCCCTTTCGGGAAATTCACAGGGGGTGGAAAAGTCGTATCGTGCCCGGGATCCGGCGTTCCTCGCGCCGCTGAATTATCGTCCACGAGATATTCCATGATTGGAGACGCTGGATCATCGTGGACGAATCGCTGTTGCTTCCTGGACAATGAATTTTGTAATCGAAGCAATGGGAGTCAAGCGAATTTCGTTTGTATGCCAACATTTTATGTCAACATAAATCGAGCGTAAAGAAATATAAGAAAAGCTTCGAATTGTTATATCTTTATAGTGGACAAATTTTCGAATACAATATTTTAACCCTTTGCATTCCCAGCAATTTTTAATATTAACCACCAGCAACTCTGAGTCATTTTACCTCTCCTGTTAGCTTTCATGGTACAATGTTTCATTTTCATCAGTTCTTTTGCCAAACGTGTACTTGTATAATATCTATCAGTAAACATACGGTAATCCTGTGTTTCGGGAATTTTATCTAACAATATTTGGTATAAATTCAGCGGAATTCCAGTGCCACAACAGCAGCAATGGAGTTACAGGCTATCTTACAGTGCCGCCATAGTGGCGACAACAGAGTGCAAAGGGTTAAAAATATTAATAACGATTGATTTTATTAATCTTGCAACCTACGATTTTATTACGATAAATTGTAGCTCGAGGAAGTATTTGATTTTAATTGATTAGTACATATTTAGATATTTATGTTATTGTGTCAAAATTCAGCGATTTTCATTACAAAATTTCAACAAATTCTTGAACTTTGGCGTTGAATATAAATTTAATACCCAAGCAATCCCTATACTCCTCAATAATCCCTGTACTCCTGTAAGAATATAAAGTTTGCATTTCAATTTATCCGCATTTCTAAACAGAAACCATAGAAACAATTCGAAAATAGACCCTGCAGCCTGTACTCGCATCCAATACTTCTTACACGGTTTCACCTTAGCCGAAAACGTGGAGAAATAATCCAAAGGATCGAGTGTTCTAATTCCTCTGGAAAGGCTGGAACAAAGGTCTCCATTTAAAACCGCGCCGGTAATCCTTGGAATCCGATGCAGCATAACGACGCGTAAGGTCGAGAAGCGCGCGTGTTTGAAGAATAATCGGCAAAAGGAGGGCATTATTCTTCATTAGCCAGTCTTCTTCCCCTCTTTCAATGACTCGTCGCGCCTCTTAGCGTTTCCACGGTGTGATCGTGGAGCCATCCATCTTACGAAGGATCCTTCTACGTCGTTGTTTCTCCCTCGATATCTTCCTTCCCGCCTTTCTTTTTCGCCCGAAACTTCAACCCCAACTCGGCAAACACCTCCACTCTTCTCCGACACTCTACCGTACCGAGCGTTCTAGCCATAGGGCTGCCTTACAGTTACGCGAGAGCGGCGTGTATCCGAGTGCAACCACCCGTATAATTGTCGGACGAAGCGGGGCTGGGCTACGTGGAAAAAGCAACGCGAAGGAACGGGTCGGGACCAAGGGATGGCGGCGAGGTTGAAGGGCGAATGAGAACGGGAAGAGGGTGGAAACGGCTGACGAGCGACTCACCCTCGCGCAGTATCGAACGCGAGAGGGCCGCCTTGAATTAACGCCATCATATTTCAGGATGGAGGAGCTCGCCGGGGTTTTCTTGCCATTTGTCTCGGGACTCGCCGTCTACCGAGTGGAACCTCGCCTTGTCCCGTTGGTACATGAGTAATACCTGGCTGAACTGAGACCCCGACGCGAAATCTGGCAGAGAAAAAGGAGAAGAAGCTGAAACGGTTCTTTGTTTCAATGAGGCCGCGAAGTGCGACGAGCGTTCGTTAACGATGGAACTCGGTCGCGGAGAAAAAAGCAGAGAGATTTCCTCGTGGATCACTGTGGGCGTGTTGAAGTATAGGGTGTTTAGATTAGTCGGAGGAGTGAGAAATGGCGCGCTGAAGCTTGATTAAGAAGAGGGACTCGGGTAGGCGCGGTTTAGATACGGGAATTTTTTGGACACGGTGCAATTGCTTTTTCAACCAGACATAATTGTTTCACAGAAGATAAGATAAGATAATTCCGTTTAATTGTTGTATTTAGAAGTGTTTTCGCCGGTTTGATGTGTGCCATGATCTTCCTCTACAGAGATACCGCGCACTTCGCGTTCGCTTTGCGAATATTTCGATTTCCCTTTTACAATATTAATAGCACCGCAGACTTTCGAAGATAAGGAAACTGCGTACAATTCTGCACCAATTTCAGCATTTTTCCAACAGAGTAAAAATTTGTTTTAAGTGATTCGGGAGCAGGAAGATGTACCGTTCGATTATCTAAACGAACTATTTTGTACGAACTACTGATGCAACTAAACTTTCCGAGTACTTTTGGACCCCGTGATAAAACCTCGACTACCGATTACCAACCTACGATTAGGAACGCTACATCTAACATACCGATTCCGTCTGTCGACAGGTATGGTTCAAAAACAGGCGAGCGAAATGGCGGAAGCAGACGCGCAACGCGAACACCGCAGCCGACGGGGTGGACTTCAAGCCAGGCTACAGCTCCAGTTTGAACAGCTTCATCGGCCAGCCATTCACGGACCCAGATGCCCTCTACAGTTCGTATAGCACGTACAACAACTGGGCCGCGAAGGTTCCGTCGCCTCTGAGCAGCAAGAGCTTCCCGTGGGTGAACACCCTGGGCACCATGGTACCGACAGCGTCGCACCACCATCACCACGCCCAAGTTAGCCCTGTAAACTGTTTCAACGCCGCGGCGACGTCCGTCGCTGGGAATCACATGGGTGGAATGCCGGTATCGGTGGGCCAGGCGGCCACGTCCATGCTACCAGCCATGGGGTCGGGCCTAGGGGTAGCCGGTTCACCCGTCGCGGCGACAGGAGCCGCGTGTCCTTATGCGGCTCCAGCCGCGCGACACCATCCTTACGGACCACCAGTGTACACTCCGCACTACAGGACAACCGCAGCCTCGGAAAGCACCGTGATGACATCGAGTAGCATTGCCTCGTTACGATTGAAAGCCAGACAACACAGCAGCGGGTACAGCCTGAGCAGCAACTCGTTCAGCATGGACAGCACTCCTGTCTCCGCTGCTGGTAGCCCAGTAGACTCCAGGGCCTCTTCTGTCGGCGGTGGAGGACCACTGAGCGCGTGTCAATACGCTCTGGCGACCACTGGTGAGGCGAATCCGCACTCGCCAAGCAGCGCAGAAGCTCACGTGAACGCTACAGCCAGAGCCCAAGTCTGAGGTGAAGCGGGGGCTACATCTAGCCCCCATCACCACACTGTAACCGCGAATTCCGGAAGCTCCTTGGCCGGTTCCGGGAGCTCTTTAGGAGGTGGCAGTCAGGTGGTACCGGTGGGAGCTGCAGCCAACGTGTCCGCCGGTCAGCAAAGCGACAATCAGCTGAGATCGCAAGAGTGACCCAGGCCTAGGTCCGCCGCCTCGCCGACCTTATCGTCAACCCCTTCGTCGACCACTTCTCCTCCTCCTTACTTAATGTACGACGAAGACGGAATCACGGCGGACCAGAAGGTCGAGGATGACCGAAGCGTGATCGAGGCAGGAGGCATCAGCGGCGAGCGGGTGATCGCGACAACCGGAGGTATTGGGGTCGGCGTCGGGATCGGGATCGGTGGTGCTGGAGGCACACCAGGTGGCAGCACCGGCTTGGCCAGTTACTGGCAACACGCCACCACCGCTACCGGCTACTGGCCGTCGTTACTCGACTGTTGGACCACGCCGTCCATCGCTTCCGGCTCGCAGACGCCCTCTCTGCCGCGGGATGAGAACTGAGACCGGCGAACGTTATCGTGCTGCCAGCGTTGTCCTCGCAAGTGATTCTTAGCGTCTAAGACCTCCGTTCTCGGGTTGCTAAGTACCTTTCATCGCGTTTTACTTTAGGTATCTTAAAGTTCTTGCAGATTATGAGATTCCAGTCCCGTGTTTCTTCTTCGCGGCTTACTTTTTTCTTTTCTTTTCTTTTCTCTTGCTTCGTTCATCGTGGATGAGACTTTTGCGAGGACTCGTGGCGTTTATGGCGGTACAGAGTTACCACGTTCGGTCGTACGCTGTTCTCTTCGTCGGACTTCACACAGATGAAGCGTTTAAATGGTTATTCGCGCGATTTAACTACATTCTTCCGCGTGCCAAGAGGTGAACCGGGAAGCAGCTGTATATAGGATTGTAAATGGACTACGATCGAACGACTACATTGGTATATATAAATATATATTTAATGTTTCGAGGTGCATGCTTCATCCGTAAAATGAACGGAATTGCAGTGAGAACGGTCTCGTAGAATGGATTTTAAGTTTACCGTGGATTGATTGAGCTTAACGAATTTTTCCTCTTTTTTTCGCGCGCCTTTTCGTATGGAGGTGCGACGTGTTTGACAAATACTCGAGCCAAAGTGCAATATTTTCGACTTGACGGTCGTTCTTCTCGAAATACGTTCGCTGAAAGCGCGATCTCGTCGATCGGGCGAGCTTTATATTCTCCTAAATGATTTATCTTTACTTGCGATTAATTTCTCCGTCGCGTGTCACGGAATATCGTGCGTTTCGAAACACAGAATTCACGGGCAACGTTGTGTGTCCACCTCGTTGTGTGCAGTCTTTCAAGACACCGGAAAGAAAACGATAAAACGAAAAAAAAAGAAGAAATAAGATAAAAAGTAAATTTAATCGCAAATTAGAGAAATAACAAGAAGGAAAATAATGGGATGACTAATACAAGATCCAGCGCGGATCGAGATTCTGTAGATATATGTATAGTAGACGCTGATTTTACGCGGTTCGTAAATATCTTTCAGAATTGTTATATTCTAATGATGATAATAATAACATTACCCGGCAGAATACCGAAAAGGAGAGAAAGAAAGAAAATCTATAAAATGGAAAAAGGAAAACCACACGCAGGCTGTAAGTAAAACAAAATGGCCGCCGTTGCGCCAGCAGGCGGCGCTGTGTACAGTGTACGAGGAAAGAAATCACTTTATCGACTATACGTTATAAATATTATTAATATTATTGAATAATTATAAAAAAAAAACTGTATTCGATATCCTTGCAGGGCACGTGTAACTGGACTTTTGAAGTCCGTCGATTCATCCTCTTCCTGTTTCGTTACTCCGTTACGTTAGATCGCGTGATTCAAATAATTCATGAAATATTCTTTCTCATCGATCGTACCTTGTGAAAAATTGTTAAATTATATCGTTGTTCGACAAGATGGAACCTGGATAGGGTCGTGTACGCGCACGGTGAATAAACGAGATAAAATCAGGAAACCGAGAAATTGAAAAATGGCATATCACCATCTAGATGAAACGCAGGGGGGAACCGACGTGAATCGATCAACTTCGAAAGTCGATGCAAGCATAACGCTATAGAACAAATAGTGACGTAAGCTAGATTTAAGAAACGACCGCTATTTTGTATGAATCCCGATGTCGTACAAATGTTCGTCGTAATCACATATCCCAGTTCCCGCGGTGAGTGATTGCAAATGCCCGCAGAAGAATGTTCTCATTCCCGTCGTCGTTTCACTCACTACGTGTAAACGTTCCTACTGAGCGATATTGAGCGCCGAAAGGCCCCGTTTGTAATCTAGTCACAATAAAAACCAATTCTACTCTAAGCGAAGTCGTGCCACTGCCTCAACGTCACCTGCCTCGTCCGTCGTTTCGTTCGCGTTTCCACATTGGCCTGAACTTTTATTCGATTTAACCAACCAGACCAAAAAGTGGTACCTCCAGTTGTATCATTTTATTCCGATGTTGTACAATTTTTATTTTCCCCCTGTTCTTTCTCTTTTATTTTATTTTTGTTAGAGACCAATAGAATTGACAGAGCTGAGAACGTTTCTGAGAGAAGTTTTTAGTGAATATTTGTAGAATTTTTTGGGAAAGTGTCTCTGATGAATTGCCAGGTGTCTAGAAATATATTCCCAAAATTTGAGCTTAATATCTGTACGATTAATATAATTGGAAGCTTTTGTTTGGTCGCTGTCAGAGCTGAAGCTTTTGACAGGATTTAGATGATTCGCTGCTTTAAATTATGGATTCTTTTTTCCGAAACGTTGTCAGCTATGGAAAGTGTTTGAAATAATGGTTCGAGATGGGGATAGGCAACTTGATTAGATAATTTTCGAGAGAACTCGAATAACCTTTACGTTTCTTCTGTTTTTATTGGCTATCTCGGGCTGAGTTTACTTAACAAAGGAAGCGTACGGAGTTCTGTCATCAGAACAGGTTATCATGATTTATGCTTGTCAAAAGTACCTTTTTCGAGTTGCGCATGTAGCGGCCGCGAAACCTATTTTCTGTCGTTGTGACAGCAACGTGTTAGATACATTAGTTATCCCATTTTAATTGGAAGATGGAAATTCTTATCTATCGCTTTTCAGTCTATATTTTAGAACACGATTGGAGTACGAAATTTTGTATTTATTATTTTAAACATCAATGATAATCAAAGTGTCTTTATTTTTTTATTCCCTATCAAGGTTTTCTTCGACATTTTTATTCCAACCTGTAACGATATTTTATTTATTTTTATTTTAGGAATAATTGAGAAATAAATTTGATAATTCTAACGTCCATTAAAACGAAAAGGAATCGTATCATGTTTCTAGGACCATGAAACAAATTTACAAATCTGCTTATACTTGATCATTTAATTCTACTATTAATTAAAAATTAACAATTGACAGCAATCGAAGATTAAAATTAAAGTTATTTCGACTAAAGAAATTTCTGAGGCCAAATTTCTAGCAGATTTCCTTTTTCAATTTTTCCATTCTAGAATATACAATTATATAGTGATCCAAAAGGTTGGGTCCAAACTATATTTCAATAGAAATTACTATTGAAATCAACAACTGTCCAATGATTTATAGAGAAACAGCCACGTCCACTCGAATATTAATAAAAACAATAATAATTTAAAATTAATTCTATACTTACTAATAACAATTTTTCTACCAAAGATATTCTTAACAGAAAATTCTTAAATAATCTTTACTTTCTATAAAACACAGATCGATTCTTTTATTTCCAAACTTGAAATTAGCAAACTTTTATTAAATCATTAAATCAAAATACCTCCGATTTTCCTAAAAAATAATGAGCCGTGAAATTTTGAATATATATATAATCGAATCATTTGCACCATCAAAAGCACTAGTAATTTTTCTTCGGCTAGCTGGACCGCCTAATTACACGGTCGCTATTGAATTAAGACAGAAGCCAGGGGCAATGAATTCCGATCGATGATTGGGCTATTTATCGGTAGTTAGGCCTTCCATATTACACCCTCTCGGACATTGAGGGAGCATCGATAACCTTCGGAATCTACATGCATACCGAGCGTGTAACGTGTTGCATTATGGTGGTCGGGGAAAAGCGATAAATTATGCACCCTCCCCAGTGGCACGCGAAGGGTCGCTCCGTGCCTGGCAACCCCTCGTCCTGCTAAACTAAACTAAACGTATATTACGATGATCGTCGTGCCGTTAATGGCACGGCACGGTCATAAGATATTGCAGTCCGTATGTTCCCAATTATATACGACAGACGTGCAGTTCTCGCGACTTTAATGCGTTTAAGCGGGAAATTTGAACGCGGTGACACGAGTCTTCGTGGTTAAACTATTGAAAGGTTGTAGCTAATCGATTTTTCGAAGAAAATTAATTTTAGAAATTTTTCTTGAGTTTCTTTTGAAAGTAGGAAATAGCGAGTGTCCAGATTAGCGAAGAAGTCATTTCTTTTTAGTAAAGAGGTATTGTATAGTTGTTGGGAAATAAAGATAAAGGGGGTTGTAACGGTTTAAAATTATCGTACCAATTTCGTTGACAGGCAGGGTTTTGAAACATCTATTAATTATAGGTCCAATGTACAAAGAGTGTTTTATCTCCCTGCAACTTATCTTCTTCCGTAATCTTATCGTTTAACTGGCACACGACACACTTATACCAAAAATCTCCACGCAAAATGAAGATTCTTGTAATGTTTATTGCATTTCCTTTCTATTTCTTCATATTATTCCTTAATAACTGTTAACCTCCTATCTAGTAATTTGAAAAAAGGGACAGAACGGAAAAAATTTATATCCAATCGCATTGCAGAAATTTAAAAAAATATATAAATCCTAATACATCGTAACAATTAATAAATAAATGATTCCTCTTAAATAAACAAGAAAAGTGATATGTAAATATGTAAAAATCTTCGAAACAAATAACAATAGTCCATTTAAAAAATGTTTATCAGATACGAAGCCATTCGAATTCTATGCTTATCTTTCCGAAGAATATAAAATCGCATCGCCGCCATTTTTGATAAACCACCACCTAGAATCCTAAAATATGGAAACGAATAACATTAAAATTCGATATATCTTAATAACTGCCTATGAGAAGAAAATAATCCGCCTCGAATAAATATTTACACATAACATACTCCCAAAGACCAAAATCCCGATATATTAAAATCTAGCACCTCCCAATAATAAATAAAACAAATAATCCTTCTTGAATACATACAAAAATTCACAAACGAGAATTCATTCGGAAAACAAATGTCAGATACAAACCAATTCAAGTCCAAACCATTTGTTTCCAACTAAAAAACAAATCCTAAACCACCGCCATTTTCAATACCTAGTATTATTAATATAAAAGTTTTGATCCTACTATTGTAAATTAAAATTCGAATATATTTAAAACTGCTACTATTTTTACCATAGTATTCATAGAAGATTCGAACCTAGTTCGTAGAGTATACTACAATATACTTGATCCCACATCTGACATCTACTTTGCTCAGATTTGCCAAAAACCAAAGTCAAACACTCCAAAATCTTCCAAAATTTTCAAAATTCCCAAAATCTTCTCTCTGGGCTTATAAAAAATATCACTTTTCCAAACGTCTCTTTCTTCTCTTCTGTGTTTTCCAACGTGTCCTTGAATCCTCTGACTCCTCCACCGGAAGTCAGCACTAGTTGACGTAGCCCTCCTCGACAAAGGGTCTCCTGCGCGTGGAAAAGGTGAAATCTTCGCTTCTTCCACTTTCTCCTCCATCCCTCCTGCTTTCACCAGGATCACAGCCAGGTAATTCGAGCGTTCGTGCATCCGGACAGCGTCCTTCGACGTCGTTTCGTCGACGAGGTGTCCCCGGGCAGTAAAAAGGCTGGTCGGGGCCATCGTCATCGACGTTGGCTTAGGAAGAGTCGCAGTAACTCCCGAAACTTCGTCGTCGCTCTCGCTTTTCGGCTGCGTATCGTGAACCACGGGACGCAGACACGCGGAGGAGACCCGAGGCCCGCTGAGATTCCAGGATTTAGCGACGGAATAAAATCGGATACGGCCTCGTGAATATGTTGTCGCCGTCTCCGGTTCCCAAAGGGATTGCTGGAATTCTGACGTCGGCAACGAATATCGCAGCTTGTTCGCAGTGAACCGAGCTCCCGTCTCCGAGAGATCGTTTATTCCACGGTTCCTCGGGATATTGACTGCCGACCGGAAGTTGATCGCTCCGGCCATTCGGGTAATCGGTAGTGGAATTGGGAGATGAGGCGAAACGATGGAAATTTTCAATGTTTATTTGGTTTTTCTTCTTTTCTATTCTTATTGATGTGATGTGTATAAATTTTTGAGTTTTGGGGAAATTTTTGGATGCATTTCAGATTTGATTGGTTATGTGGGGATTTTAGGTCTGCGAATGTAAATATGTAAGTTACATTGGGAGATTTTTAGCGTTGATTGTTATGGATGGAAATTTTTCTTAATTTAAATTTAAATTTTAATTTAAATTTTAATTTCTTTTTTGGTATAATTAGTAGGTGTATAAATTGATATTCCTTGTACACAGATATTCTTGGTGTAAGTTAGTAAGTGAACAAATTTTTTATTTAGTATATCGAAGAATTTTTTATGTAATTTAAAATTTAAATTTATTAGATCAGAATATTTTTAATATGAATCAATAAATACAAAGTTGCATTTACTATCAATAGCGAAATTTTTGATCTAAAGTGATAAATGAAAAGATTTATAATCATTATTATTGGCATTATTAAAAATATATATTTATTACACTTTGGTAGTGAATTATTCCGTTTAAACAAGGTATCATTCTATAAGATATTTCTCATTAATATATCGAAATCAAATAATTCAAATTGGGAAGACAATAATGCATCTTACTTATGACGGCTTTGGGACAAGGTATTGATAATTCATTGAGTATTATGTATATCCTAGGAGCAAAATTATGAACTGTTCTAGTTTCAATTTGGAAATGAATTTTGTTTACTAGGATATAAAATAAAATCATTAATAAATATCAATAAACTTTCAAATCGTATTAAAAAATATTTCTCCAAAATTGAAACTTAACATTTTTTACAATTTACTCGATTCGCTATTTTGATACCGATACCCTACCACCAAAACCATTCTCAATTTTTCAATTCGTCATAATATGTATATAAGGTGTCCCTGAAAAATATATAAAAGCGGCCATCAAGTACCCCTTTCTAAAAAAAATATGAAAAATATATAAAATAACTTTTCTTTGTATAAAGTACAGTTTTCCAGAGAATCGAATTTAAAAATTCATTTTGCGCTCTTTGCAATCAAACGAGCATAACTTTGTATACATATAGAATTTTACAATTTTCTAAATAAAATAATAAATATAAATAATAATAAAATAATAAATGAAATAATAAAATATCCTTGGTAAAATATTTTCCTTTTTCTATAATACTGCATGAACATTATTCATAAACATACTCAACTAATCGTACTTGAGTCGTAAATTCATATCTACAAAGCGAATTTTCAAATTCGATTTTCTCAAAAACTGAACTCCAAACGACAAAAGGTCGTTTATATATTTTTCTTTCATATTTCTATATTTATACCATATTTTTTTCATGTCTTCTTATGAAGAATCACATCGTGTCCGGTTGTATACATTTTACGAGGACATCCTGTACACGATCTTCTGACAACTGATAGCTACGTCGATGCCATTCCTGTCGGTCGCGAAACTCCTCGGCCTGTTCCGTGGCAACAGTTTAAATTAAGGTGCGAGATGGTTGTCGATGGAATCGTGGTCTGCAAATAGTAAGCGAAAACGTCGCGCAAAGTTTGTTCTCGAAATTCGAAGGTCTAGTTCCGAGCTGGTTCGAGTGCCATAAAATTCGCGAAGATTACTCGTTCGAAATATCAGGCGTCTGAGCAAGATAAAACGGCAATTAATATTAACTTGAGCAACGTGTCTCACATAGGGTAATAAAGATACCGTGTCCCGTATCTCCGCCAACATCACCGAGAAACATTATCATTGTTCGCGGCCATTGGCGTAGCCTCTGATCACTTTTCACGACCTTCGAGTATCCCAAAGAATCTTTGCAGATCGCTTTGACCAAGATCAGTAATGCCAAACACACTTCGATGAATCTCTTCCTGCGTTCGAGATAGGAAATGACACGTAGAGTAACTAAATCTCTGGATTTATATGTTTGCATTGGTATTTTCTTCTTTGAATAATTCTTCCTATTTACCAGGATTAAGTGGTATTAGAATTTTTCGTAATTCGAAAAAATTTCTTTCCTTTCTGGATAGTACGTGTTAAAGTCTTTTCTAGGCATTTTCAGAAGATACGTCGGAGTTTGGATCAATTTCGAAATGATTTTGGAATTATTTTAAATAAAATTTACGTGTGACTTTTATAGTTCGTGTATATAATTGGATCTAGTGATGTTAAAACCTATAATAGTCGCAGGAAATAACGTGTTAATTAGAATTGTTCGAAACCTGTTTCGAAGTAATTTTTTAATTATCGTTGAAAATAATTTTTGAAAATTATTCCTCCAACGATTCGCGATTTTTATCTACCACGGTTAAATAATTTTAAATAACAATTTTACTTTTGAAATAATTTTCGAATTATTCGAAATAAATTTCCCGCCATTTAAACAAGTATAAAGTACAGTTTTCCAGAGAATCGAATTTAAAAATTCATTTTGCGCTCTTTGCAATCAAACGAGCATAACTTTGTATACATATAGAATTTTACAATTCTCTAAATAAAATAATAAATATAAATAATAATAAAATAATAAATGAAATAATAAAATATCCTTGGTAAAATATTTTCCTTTTTCTATAATACTGCATGAACATTATTCATAAACATACTCAACTAATCGTACTTGAGTCGTAAATTCATATCTACAAAGCGAATTTTCAAATTCGATTTTCTCAAAAACTGAACTCCAAACGACAAAAGGTCGTTTATATATTTTTCTTTCATATTTCTATATTTATACCATATTTTTTTCATGTCTTCTTATGAAGAATCACATCGTGTCCGGTTGTATACATTTTACGAGGACATCCTGTACACGATCTTCTGACAACTGATAGCTACGTCGATGCCATTCCTGTCGGTCGCGAAACTCCTCGGCCTGTTCCGTGGCAACAGTTTAAATTAAGGTGCGAGATGGTTGTCGATGGAATCGTGGTCTGCAAATAGTAAGCGAAAACGTCGCGCAAAGTTTGTTCTCGAAATTCGAAGGTCTAGTTCCGAGCTGGTTCGAGTGCCATAAAATTCGCGAAGATTACTCGTTCGAAATATCAGGCGTCTGAGCAAGATAAAACGGCAATTAATATTAACTTGAGCAACGTGTCTCACATAGGGTAATAAAGATACCGTGTCCCGTATCTCCGCCAACATCACCGAGAAACATTATCATTGTTCGCGGCCATTGGCGTAGCCTCTGATCACTTTTCACGACCTTCGAGTATCCCAAAGAATCTTTGCAGATCGCTTTGACCAAGATCAGTAATGCCAAACACACTTCGATGAATCTCTTCCTGCGTTCGAGATAGGAAATGACACGTAGAGTAACTAAATCTCTGGATTTATATGTTTGCATTGGTATTTTCTTCTTTGAATAATTCTTCCTATTTACCAGGATTAAGTGGTATTAGAATTTTTCGTAATTCGAAAAAATTTCTTTCCTTTCTGGATAGTACGTGTTAAAGTCTTTTCTAGGCATTTTCAGAAGATACGTCGGAGTTTGGATCAATTTCGAAATGATTTTGGAATTATTTTAAATAAAATTTACGTGTGACTTTTATAGTTCGTGTATATAATTGGATCTAGTGATGTTAAAACCTATAATAGTCGCAGGAAATAACGTGTTAATTAGAATTGTTCGAAACCTGTTTCGAAGTAATTTTTTAATTATCGTTGAAAATAATTTTTGAAAATTATTCCTCCAACGATTCGCGATTTTTATCTACCACGGTTAAATAATTTTAAATAACAATTTTACTTTTGAAATAATTTTCGAATTATTCGAAATAAATTTCCCGCCATTTAAACATGATTTTCGATTTTTAATTTCATTTTTGTAACTTGTTTTTTAATTTTTCTTCTACGTGACGAACGCGAGTAATAAAAGCTTCGTGACGTTATTTAAATTATTCGCTATTATTTGCTGGGATAAAATATCATTTTTGGTGGTTTTCACGGTGATAAATAATAGGAGAAATTATTATACCCCGCGATGGTTGGACGTAAATTTTAAAACAAAAGACGGGCGATGAGAGATAAGAAAAAGCGATGAACGGGATTGAATTTTTTCGCCAAATTCCAATGGATTTTGCACGGTGCTTTTGGTGTATTTAATAATTTTCGTTCGAATAAATAATTGTTCGTTTAAAATTTAAATGGTCCAGTTACCGGCAGACTTCGAGTTATTCCGTTTAATTAAAAGCTATCAACTTTGTTATTAAGGTACTCCGTTTTAATCGACTTAATTCCAGTTTAATCAACTTAATCGAAACACCCATCGGTTCCGTTTTGTACAACTCACTTATTGGATTTCATTTAAGTTTCTTTATTAATTTCACCGTGGAACTTTCATTCATCCGGCTAATTAAAATGACTGTATTCCTCGATTGCTTTCTCGTCACTTCGTTTTATTAGCTACCCCGCTTTAAATATCAACCCTGTATCGATTAGCTCTTCGCATATAGAATATTAATTGCTCTCGTTTTATCGGCTAGCCGTGTACTATTCATTTGTACACGAATTAGAAAACAGGCTGATTGCTTTTATCTCGAAATTTTATTGTTTTGATAATACTTTTAACACTATCTCGAGAAGCTATAACGTATTGTTGCAAAATAAAATTAATCTATAATAAAATTCCCTACTATTCCGCTACTGTATTATAAATTTTCTCATATTACAAATTCCTTACTTAAATTTTCGAAAGACGATAGGTAAACTGTGAATATTCTATTTCTATCTATAAAATTATTATACCAATGTCATATTATTTTACATTATTTTATTGGTTTTATATTTATTATATAATATAAAATTTATGTTAATATTTTTA
>NW_016910457.1:133074-153089 GCF_001483705.2 Eufriesea mexicana
ATAAAAGTAATATAATCAGTTACTTTTATTATTTTCAGGAAACTCACCCCTAAAACCTATAAAGCCATATTTCAAACAAAATTTTCACCCCAAACAATGAATCCCTTAAGAACTGAACTATTTTACAGAAATCTTTACTATGTCCAGGAAAACTCACCCCTAAAACTCATAAAGCCGTATTTCACACAAAAATTTTTGCGCCGAAGAAGCAATCCCTTAAGAACTAAATTATTTTACAAAAATTAATCCTAAATTCCTAAACTATTTTATTACATAATATTTAATATATGATTGTGATATGACGTACCAATGACTATACATAAATACATTTATGTTCCTATATTCCATCCCAGTTTTCCTAAAATTCCATATAAATTTTACATTCGAAACCAAGTATTTCCAAAGGCTCACGAAATATTGCTCGAAAATTTAATATCGCGAAGGAACGCAAAAAAATTCGAAAGATTCCGTCATCAGAAATGCTTCATGCCACTGGCGTTCAAAAAATGGCAAAGACACCCTCAGTTTTCTTCGACATTTTCCTCTCTGTTCCGAATTCTTCGGCTGTACAAGTTATATCACGATGTATCCTGTATATACCGCATAGAGTGGATCTCGGGCAGCGTGTTATTTATTGGCGGTGCGCTGGTTTGAATCGAGCCAAAGCAGCGGACCAGTGCTCCGTCTTCGGCTTACATTCGAAACCTGGCTCGTTCGATGTTGAACGAGCTAGCACCCATAGGGGCCGTTCGTTCGCGAGAAACTAATAGGGTTCGCGGGTTTTAATTAGCTTTCCGGGATAAAAAGTCGGCAGGCAAGAAAGGGAGATGGCTGTACAAAAATGAAATGGGGTGCAATCAAGCGGGGTGAAAAGCACGCGGGATGATGAATTTTAATAGTGGCAGCGAAGTGGAGGAAATTAAGGAATTGGAAAAAGGATGGAGAAGTAATGAACGTGTCAGAGAAATATATCGTGGTTCCTGGTCGAAATTTAATAATAACCGATGACAATTTTTGGGAGAAATTTAATTTTAAATGGGGTTGAAGGTTTGGCTAGATTTCTGTTAATTAATTAAATATCTAAAAGAATGTCGTGATTTTTTAATAAAAATTAAATAACTGATGATGATTTTCTCGGGGAATTTAATTTTGTAAGATTTTTCAAAGTTTGTGCAAGTTTTTACAAATTAATTGAATTATTGGGCGAAATTTAATACCTTATGACAATTTTGGGGAATTTCAATTTGAAAATCCTTGTATTTCGTATTATTGGAGATTTAGTAGTTGCATTTATCACAGCGTGTAAGGAATTGAAATTTTCTTTCCATTTTTATTCTGTAATTATATTTAAAATTTTTGGAATCTTTAATTAGGTATATCTGGTTTATAAATTGCAGGGAAATTTCATACTATTAGAAAAATTAGGTATCCTCATTTTAACCAGTGATAATAGAGGGTTTAATTCCGTTCTTGAAAAATTGGATGAAGATTTGGACCCCGGTTGTTCTCTTCTACTCCTTCCAACAGTTACGATGCAACGATTGTTCTCCATTTAATACACTCGACAGTCTTTGTGAGTCGCAATCAGCGTGAGTGCAAAGTGTGATAGTACTTTGGTATGCACGCTAGTATAAAACTGAAGCGTGTGCCCTTTTTAAATTAAATGACAGTCCGTCTACGTTTTGAAACGATTAATTTAATAGAATAGAGTGTCTCGGTTTTCAGATTGATATTGTCTCTGGGCGATCATTTCCTTTATAGCGAATTATTTTTTGATCATTAAAAAAAAATTGACTTTAATTTGATATCGATATATTAATTATACTTTTCACCTTTTCAATGCCAATTAAATAGATAAAATGAATTTATAAATATCGTTTAAATAAATCATATAAGTGTACGATAAATGTAAAGCTACGAAACAAAGAAAAATATAAAGCTTATCCCCTATTGCAGCTTTTAAATCAATTAAAAATAATACCATCCTTGCAATTACCATTTCACTTTCTATCACCAATGATTGCTGTATCACTGTTGGCTAAGCAAGTAAAATAACTAACGCAGATAATATCATCTATAAATTATCCTGAAAGATAAACTATCAATTGGCGCGAAGTTTATATTTGTATACTAGCTTCGAGTTCTTCATCAACAAAAAAGAAAATTTACACACAGCTGTAATAAAATCATCCCATACTATCCCTGTAAAATTGTTTCGACAAATAGGTTAAGTAATTGTAATACCTAAACAAACTATGGTAGCCTTAGAATCGTAAAAACGATAGTACATGAACAAGCTATACTATATATATACTTCTTACAATCAAACCAGAAGCAAACACTGCAAGACATGAGAATAACAGAAAGCTAAAAATCTCATTACCTAAAACAAATTAAATTGCTTAAAAATTTTATAAAATTTGGGATTAGGAACAAAGCATTCATTTTTGAATTCTCTATCATCCTACATCTTCTATACTGCCCATATTAAAATTGAAGATAAGATGAAAGGATGTCCTATGGATCAAATAAACGATATATAAAATTAAAGTACCCTATAAATAATAAATAAGTGATTAATAAATTATATATAAATATTCGCGAATTACTACTTTATTTCCCAACTTTTTTCAAGATACTGTTCATTTTTCTAAAATTCAGAATCTCACTTTATACCACGGACAATCGCTTTCAAAAGTGCGCTAATTTCCCGCCAATTTGAGGCATATCCAGAACCACGGTTTCCCCCTATTTCGTATTATTCCCGCGTTAAGGGAGCCGCGACAAGGCGCTTTGAATGCCGCGCGTGTAGATATTAATTTAGCCTGTCCAAGAAAGTTGCAGGGAAAGTTAAAAAGGTTGCTTGGGCGTCGTGCACACGCGGCTGCATAATTTCGCGAAACTTTTTACCAGACACGACGCAAATCTCGAGCACCGGCAGAACTTTCGGTAGAGACACTTGAAAAATGCCTGGCTGCGATAGCGCGCGCGCAGTGCTAACCGTGTGTTAGCCATTGCTCGCATCAATGTTTAGGATCGCATGCGCTATGGGGAATTTAGTGCACAATCCATGGAACGACTGTAAAATCGACTGATATTCGTATTCGCTGATAGCTGTCATAAGAAGTATTTTTCAAAGCTTCAATTGATAGATCAGAGAATATGATTGGACTAATCCTTTCGGTTCATCGTCTCAACAACACGCTATTTCATGCCAATTGCCAACCTATCGGACTATCGCACAGTAAGTACAGTGGAGACCTCAGAAGTCAATTGGAAGAGTCCATAGTTAAGACTATCTTATTTCAATTCGTGTCATTCGTTCTCTTTGTCACATCTTGCCAACAAGTCTCAAGTTAGTGACACTGAGCGTCTGATTAATTAAGAAAACAGATGTAACACTCTCAGTCAATAACGAAAATGTGTCTAACTTATCTTCACAGTTTTGTTAGAAAGGGACCTTACTGCGAACCTCTGAGTTCCCTATTGTATCTGTACCTAATAACAAGAGACCGTGTGACAAATCTTCAACCAATTGGGCAAATTACACGCACATTCCTTCGAATGTAGACTCCTAACCTATGCATGGTGTATCTATAGAATCGACACTTGCTATCAGTACCCAATAAAAATTTGTGTAACCAGTTTTTCGAACAATGCTGGACAAGGCGTACATGATGGAAGGTGGACCATTACACTATGGGCCAATCAGACCTGCATTTCTTCCAACCGCAAACTTGCCAGACTCGAAGAGTACGTGTCGGTTAGGGGTCATCCGCAAAGTTGCTACTCCACGTCAGGTCCGCATGCATAGATGCATATAAGGATCATCTCGGTGCTACATAATGCATCGCCGCCATTTCGTCCCCTTCTACGTTCCCCTGTATCCGTTCGGCGTATACCAGCGCATCGACTAACGTGTTTCAAATGGAGCCTTTTGTGGCCCACGGAGTCGACCGAGATTGAATATAAACGCGGGAATAAGAAGCCGTTTTATCACGCTCTCCGTTCAGCTTTTACCCTAGTGAAATTGAGGGCTTAGGGGCTGGGACTTAGAGAATCGGGCGAATTCTTCGTTGCCCGGCTCCTACGTTCGCCGCGAAAATGAAATGACATCGGGCGCCAAAATGGCCGCCGCGCGCAACCTTACCGCCGCGGCGTTCGTTTAATTCTCATGGTAATCGCTATTCGTGCTTTCGAATTCGCCATGGTGCACACTATCCTGCTTCCTCCGTCGTGTCGCGACGCTCGACCACGCGCTGCACTCCTCCTGCCCCCGTAATTGAGTATTTTCGCTAACAGAAGTTCCGAGTTGGATAATAGAATCGAAGATTTAACCTTAGCCCCGTTTCGCCGGGTCACTGCACTCTCGTCTTAATCGTGTGGACGATGCAACGTGAATTTGGGACTTGCATAGAGATAGGTATTTGCAATTAGCTTCGATATTTCCCCACTTTGGATTATCTTTGCTCTATCTTGCTAGTTGAGAATAAAGAATATTGATAAGGGTGGAAATGATTAGGAAAAATGGTTGGACAATCGTACTTTATCTGAAGTAATATCTAATAGGTGGAAGGCGTATGTTAGATAATTTTGTGATGACATTTTGTGATAACGAAATTGAGATAATTTGTGAATTTCTATTTCCAATAATATACCACATTTATGGGGTAAGTGTATCAATAAAATTTCAATGTATAATACTTAATTGCTTTTCAGATCTAAATGCAACTTCGAGTTGCAGATTTTTATTAATATTTACTAAATGATCTTCCTATAAGTTTCAATATTATTGGCAAGTTAAGACTTCCTCACTTTGACGTCTTAATTCTCCATTATCTAAAATATGCTCCGTTTATTTTCCCAAACTTCTGTCTGTTTAACTACATTCGATTTTTTATTACGAGACAAATGATTAGACTTCCATATCAATTTTGTATTCGATGTTTGCATCGGTGGAAACAAAGTACTATAAAATGGAGAAAATGGATCACTCGACGGAGATATTAAGCTCAAAGTAAATCTCGAGTCATTTACATATCTAGATTGCTCCTTTCCACGACAACACGCGAATGTTATCTATAGTCCACCATATAAACGCACATTTTCTATCTATTTCTATATCATTTCCTCGACATGATCAGATTTAGAAGAAATAAATATAGCAATATCACTTTCAAAAATAAAATAATTGCAGAAAGTGCATGCGATATAAATTTATTAATAAGTGATACAAAATATCTGAAAGTTTCAACCAACACCTGGTCCAATCACTCTTTTTATTATCACGAAGAAATAAAAATCTCTCCTTTCATACTTAATACTTACTCTAACATATTCGATCACTGACCATAATCTTAACACTAAACGTACCAGTATTTTACACACACCTATTCTTACCATAGGGGGTCAAATGACCCTTCGTGGTATATAAGACATGCAAAGAATTTTTCTCGGTAAAAAATAAGTTAAGAGAAAAACGAAAAGCGAGAAATTAAACAATCAGATATTATGAGAATTTACAGAAAGTCAAATGAGCGAAAGAAGTAACAATGAATGTACGATTTATAAAGTAAATTTTGAAAGGGGTCATTTGATCCCTCTTGGTACGTTTAGTGTTAAAAGAAAGGGAACCAAAGCGAGAGACCTACATGTTAAAAAATTAATTATAATTACATATAAAATTCCATTATTCAACGTAGTCTTACTACTACTTCATATACAGGAGTCTCCTCATTTTTCACCAAAACAATTTAACACCCCCATGAATTTATATCTACATTATACTATATTGGATAATTTTTTCAGGTAAAAATCAACGATTAATCAGCCATTTCACAACCCCGTCAACGAAAACCGTGTCTTGGTCGACGAATTACTTGCACATGTGTTCCTATAGTGCTTTACATCAAAAATTACAATAATTTCGGATTACTTGTCGGAAGAATTCTGCCGAAAAATTTTTACCACCGATAGTATATACTCAGATTTATGAATTAAATATGATCTCCAAAGTTTCAGCTATCGACAGAAAAACGAGATCACGAGTTTCTCGAGCAGGTGTTGCAGTCTGAGAAGGCAAGTTTTCACGGGAAATGAAGAGGAGGAGGCAGGCGAACGAGAAAAAGTCGACTTTTCGGAAAAAGAGCAGAGAGTGTGAGACGAGCACGCACGCACGGTATCGTTAAAGTGCAACTGACGCATGATTCAACGTTCTGTCGTGGAAGAGGATCCGAAACGAAGAGCCCGCACCTGCAGGGCACTTTGAAGTAAGGTAGGTAATCCCTGCTCGCACGACGGCTACTAAGCCTCCATGATTTAGAAGCTCTTGGAGTATTTTAAGAGTCCCCTTTGCTCTGCCACCCCCGAAAACAGCCGCGTACAAATACTCGGACCCGCGACAGGAATGCAACACCATCGTCGTTTCTGATTTCTTAATCCCTGTCGCTCCCGTGTATCGGGTAGTTCATCGAAGCCGTTTAATGGCGAGTGGATAAATGCATGATGGAATGACAGAAACGCGCGGTGTTTGTCGGGTAGGCGAAGAATCTCGAAGCTGATTTGCTCACATCGTTGTTTATAAGTTGATAGTCGAACGAACTCGTGTATTTTATATGTAAAGTGTGAAAGTATAGTCGGCAGTGTGTATAGGTGTAAAGTGTGTTTGTGAAGTTTGCAAAAGTTTCTTCGAAGTTTTTGCGAGGGTTGATTGAAGACATTTTGTGCTTGGAAAATTTTTTCCTGGGAAGTATAGTGATAGAAAAATTTCTTCCGAGTTTTTGTGAAGACTAATTGTGAACTTTTTGCATTTGCAAATTAGCCTTTTTTTATCGAAAAGTATAGCAATAATTATTACTAGTAAATTAGGATAATTGTTCAAAGCTTTTTATATATTTTGATATATATTTTGTTATTGGAAAATATAGCGATAATTATTATCAATAATTTAGGGAAATTTGTTCGAAAATTTTTGGAAAACTTTTTGTAAATTTTTAATACTTGGAAACCTTTTATAAACAAATAAGGACGTAAGGAAAACGAGATCTGAAATGGAGAGTAAAATAGTTGTCCGAACACTATGGCTAGATCTACTTGAAGTATAGATTCACTTGATTTACTTGGAACTGCCAATGTTGGAAGGTTAGTTGAATTATTGCAATGTGAAATTAAGTAACGCGAAAATATATCAGGTATTCTACTTGGAAATGGCTAAAATAATTCTATATATTTCATCTTTAATGAATGGAATCGCTGAAAGCACGCAACTTCAAATAGAACTCTCGGAGAAGAAAGAGAAACGTGAGAAGAAATACAAAGATTCTGGTCTCGGGCAATGAGCTTGTCCGAAGAGGAACAACGCGAAGTAACGAAAAGTTTTTGAAAGAACGTGGAACTGCTTTCACGATGTACGTGTATGTGATGTAAGTAAATTTAAATAGATATTAATTCGAAGTTTGTGATATCAATAATATATTTTCTTCAACATTTTATCTTCCCTATTTAAAATATAAGATATAAATTATTGGAATACTGTGATTTAATAATTGACATCCTAAATTGCAAAAAGAAATTTATAAATAAAATATTTTATATATAAAAGGAAGCTGAAATTGTATAAATTATTTATCATTTATATATTTAAGACTATTAATTAAGATTTATTATAACTGATATCACCTATCTTGGGAAGATATAATTTATTTCATAAAAAGTACTATAAGAAAACAATTTATGGTAACTATACAAATTTTCCCTAAATATAATTTTAGAATTTAGTATCAATTCTTCTCCAACGTTAATCTAAAGCGTTTAATCGCCACTAGCATCGCTAAGCATATATTTTCAGACATTTCAAAACATTCGAGAAATATGGGTTTCCTACTTTCGAGTATCTCTTCTTTGTCAAATATCACACGAGTTCTCGCGTACAAATTGTCATAGAATACGCTTTCGCAATATTTGCTTATTACGCGTACTATCTTCACGATTCTGACCTCGTACGTGAATTATAACAATGTAAACGCCATACACAATTAACACGACCTGAATTAAGACAAACCATAAAACTCTTTTTTAGAACAGTCGTAATAGTTTCGTCTTATCAACGCGAGTTTCCCTGAATCGAAATAGCGAAGCTAAAAGAATTAAAATAAAATATTCGCCAGGTTCGCAACAGATTTTGCATCCATCAAACGTTCCCAATTCCAAAACTTCAATTAAACAGCAATTAAACAACTCCGCGTATATTTAAATCCGAATCAAAGAAAAAAGAAAACGATAATTTATACCCCTCCATCTAAAAGGCAAAGGAACCCAAAAATAACACTGTTCCCAAGTTTCAACTCTCAACTAAAAATAACTAAATAACTCCAGGTCCAATTTTAATCATCGAAAGAACAAAAGCACGAATAAGTTTCTACGTTTAAAAATCAAAGAAACCCTAATCCATCGAAAATTTGAGAAATAACGCTTGCCAATTTGCCCAATTTCCGGAATTCCGGAACGTGGAACTGCTTTCACGATGTACGTGTATGTGATGTAAGTAAATTTAAATAGATATTAATTCGAAGTTTGTGATATCAATAATATATTTTCTTCAACATTTTATCTTCCCTATTTAAAATATAAGATATAAATTATTGGAATACTGTGATTTAATAATTGACATCCTAAATTGCAAAAAGAAATTTATAAATAAAATATTTTATATATAAAAGGAAGCTGAAATTGTATAAATTATTTATCATTTATATATTTAAGACTATTAATTAAGATTTATTATAACTGATATCACCTATCTTGGGAAGATATAATTTATTTCATAAAAAGTACTATAAGAAAACAATTTATGGTAACTATACAAATTTTCCCTAAATATAATTTTAGAATTTAGTATCAATTCTTCTCCAACGTTAATCTAAAGCGTTTAATCGCCACTAGCATCGCTAAGCATATATTTTCAGACATTTCAAAACATTCGAGAAATATGGGTTTCCTACTTTCGAGTATCTCTTCTTTGTCAAATATCACACGAGTTCTCGCGTACAAATTGTCATAGAATACGCTTTCGCAATATTTGCTTATTACGCGTACTATCTTCACGATTCTGACCTCGTGCGTGAATTATAACAATGTAAACGCCATACACAATTAACACGACCTGAATTAAGACAAACCATAAAACTCTTTTTTAGAACAGTCGTAATAGTTTCGTCTTATCAACGCGAGTTTCCCTGAATCGAAATAGCGAAGCTAAAAGAATTAAAATAAAATATTCGCCAGGTTCGCAACAGATTTTGCATCCATCAAACGTTCCCAATTCCAAAACTTCAATTAAACAGCAATTAAACAACTCCGCGTATATTTAAATCCGAATCAAAGAAAAAAGAAAACGATAATTTATACCCCTCCATCTAAAAGGCAAAGGAACCCAAAAATAACACTGTTCCCAAGTTTCAACTCTCAACTAAAAATAACTAAATAACTCCAGGTCCAATTTTAATCATCGAAAGAACAAAAGCACGAATAAGTTTCTACGTTTAAAAATCAAAGAAACCCTAATCCATCGAAAATTTGAGAAATAACGCTTGCCAATTTGCCCAATTTCCGGAATTCCGGCAGGGAAAGTAGCCGAACAACTGCACACCCAGCTGGATCACTGAAAGAAGGAAAAAGCTGAACATTGGAAAAGCAAAGAAAGCCGAATCCTAGGACAATTTGTCTAAGCATAAAGGTAGAGCACGGGCCGAAGAGAAGGATGTTGGGCAATTCAGAGGTTCGGAGAGCGCATTAAAGTCGGATCCTAATATTCGAGCGGAAAGATAGCCTGCACCTTTCGGATCTCCATTGCTCAAACAACATAATCCCCGGGACTAAACTTCTTTCCCGGCGTTGCACGGCAGCCACGTCAAACGAGCACACATCGTGAGACGGAGAAACGGACAGAACTGGGTGGACGGGTGGTAGGACGAAGGGAAACGAGGAGAGAGTCTGGACATCCGGAGGCAATGGCCCTCTTCGCTAACGTGGCTCGCTCTCGAGCCACCCTCCTGGTCTACCCACCGCCGCCTTTTCCGACCTACGAACCTACCCACCGCCTTCCCTTTTCGCTCGTTGAATCTAATTACACCCGCCAAGACCCACCCGCTCGAGAGGGAGACACGTAAAGCTGCTAAGAGGAACGGAAGAAGAGGTCGGAGGTCCCTCTCGCTCCGCTCGAGGGACAACGGAACTCGACGAAGGGGTTGGGGGCCAGAGTTCAAAGGAGGAAGCGGGAGAGTGCAAGTGATACAGAGAGAGACGAGAGCGTGGAAAAGCAGAGCGTTGCCAAGCGACGGGAGCCATCTTGGAGGGTTGCAGCCACTAATGGCCTAATGAATTTAATGGAGGCTTCCCGGCATAGAGTAGCAGGAGAGCTGAGAACCGAGCTGGAGAATAAGAGCAAGAGGAGAGGAACGCGAGCAAGTGGAAGACGCGACAGAGAGAAAGAGAACTCGACGTCGTCGTCGTCGTCGACGTCGTTGTCGTTCTCCTCGTCCCATGCGTCTCTAATTCTCTACAACGGAGAACGCTGGCCGAACGGCCGTGACGAACGAGAAGCAACGTGCAAGGACGGGAAGGAACGGGACGATGATGGAGAGAAAGAGTTCCCTGGCTCCGTTAGAGTCGGGTTTCCTGCTAACCGAACCCAACGCCTGAAAGACCGACCCTGGTCTAGCTTACGACTCTTGGATTTTCGCAATTAAGTAAAGGGTGAGTGGCTGTGGCCTTGAGGGAACGGACGAATGATTTTGCACGCGAGATCCGATCTCCAGGGTGAAGAACGATTTCCCGTTTTTCCGATCCTCTACCGAGCTGGATCTATCGAAGCTGTTCTTGTTAATGTCGCGAGTTCATGGGAATTATCTTTGGAATATTAACGTTACGTACAAACTCCAAGTACGATGGTTTGATGGTGGGAAATATTAATGTAATTGTCGTGATATTTAAAAATTTCTGGTTTGGAGAACTTTCACGTTGGGTACTTAGATGTGGTAGGTATCAGATGTGTAATACAAAGAACTTTTAATGTATATAGATGTTCGATTTTTAAGCTATAAGGTATTGTATGTTACGATTTGAAATTAGTGCTGTGTAAGCACACTATCTAAACTGTAATAATAGGAAAAATATTTTGGGTTCACTGTGAGTCTGTGAAAAATATAACTATCACTAGTGTCAGGTACTATCAGCATATCAGTTAACTTTAAAATATCAACATCTGTCATATAAACACAATTTTCAAGTTTGATAATTAGGAAAATATCGTTGTAGTTATCATGAAATTAAGAAATTTCTATTTTGGAGGAACTTGATGTTGGAAACTTATAAATCTTGGAACATTGATAGGAATATAAAGAATTTACCTTACCAAGAAATTTTGTCACCTTTGCTTCGATGATTTAATAAAATTATTTCCAAACGAAAATATTTTTTCTCTACGATTTAGGAATTTATTTCGAGCAAGTCAATTGGAAACCAATTGAAACGTTTTAAAATTGTCTAGATATTTTTAGATGATTCTACTTTCTAGAGTAACCTGATAAAACAGCAAAGAAGAGTATAGGTAGATCAGAAGAATTCTTGGTAGAAACTTGGATCTATTAATAAAAGTTTGTGCGATCTCGCGAACCTACAAATCAGATAAATCCGAACTGAAACACGTGTGCTCGAGACTGACCCTTGAAAGGGTGGTTTGCTCATTGATAACCAACGCATACGATATGGGATTATTACCAAGATACGGAAGTTATAACGACAGTTGTACCAAGTTTCGCCTACGCGTAGATAATGTAATGAGAAACCCGATATTTCTATCTCTTTAATTGGCCTGCTCGCTTATTTACATAGCACTCGTGCAATCTTTCGCACAAGCACATGCAAACAGGGCTATATTTGAACGAAGGATTACGTATTCCTGAATTACCTTTTTCCTTTATTTGGATCGCGTACCAAATTAAAGATTAATGTTAGAATCGAGATCGGAAAAACAAATTTTTTAATAAAACTGTTCAATACGAATTTTAATTTGTAATATCGATTGGGTGATTCTTGTAAAGCTTAGTTTTCTAAAGAATTTTTTAACGTTTCTAATTTTCGATTAATATATCATTTTAGCCAAAAGTGCAGGGGAAGTAAGAATATTTTTACTATCATGGAAATTTATCCTATGAAAATGCAAATGTAACTTTAAAAAATTAAAATTATTAATAACAAATTGTTTACAATGTAAGTTTATATTACGAATGAAGAAGTTAATAAATTATTGGTTATTACTTGAATTTATAAAGTACTTATGTTAAAATGTACCTATAATTTGCAAAAAGTTTATTAATTATTATACTGATTGTTAATAACAATTTAATACTGTTAATAACAAATTGTCCGCGATGTAAATTTATAGTATAAATGAAAAAATTTATAAATTATTGGCTATTACAGCAGAAAAGTAATAATTAATGGAATCGGTAAAGTTCGGAAATTTCCGTGAATTTTCGACCGATCGGGGGCTATATAAAGGGCGACGCATCTTGATCGATTCATTTGCCGGTTTGCTCTTGGAAGAGACACATTAAAATTCTTTTAGTCCGCGAAAGGGGTGGGGGTCCGAAGTGACGTTGGGGTTGACATCCCCCACCCACACCCACTCCCATAAACAATTTAGTACTAACTTTTTGTTTCAAGTCTAATTTTTTTTTTTCTTAAACTTTAATTTGTTTTTTATTTTTATTTTTGAATTATTTGTTCTTCTTTGGGATATTATTTTTTCATTTCTGTCGATTTTTATTTCAAAATTCGAATACTTCGTATAATATTCGAATGTTTCGTCATTGGTTTGCTCATGTCTCATCATTGGATTATTCTTTCTGTTTGGTTGGTCTTTCTTTCTTTTTACTAATCCGTTTCACTTCAGGTTTACATATTTTATTTTCAGGTTTTCAGGATTTCATTCAGGAGACGATACGCTTTCTGTACAAGGGTAAGACACCTAACTTGAAGCCAATATATACATTTCATGTTTTTCCTCTCTTATTCCTTTCGTTTACCAAATGAAACAATTGTTCTCAGCATAATCACGATTATTCCTAAATACCGCCTATCCTATGTGACATTGAGTAAGTTTATCTAATTATATCAAAGAAGATATAAATAAATTATGAAATTATACGTTTGAAAAATTTTATTCTTGCAACGTTGATACCTGTACTTTATAATTCACGAATTTAATATATTTTTCGAGGAATGTACGAAAGGATTTAACAATGAAAAATTTTCGAAAGGAAATGAATAACCTGAGAGTACACGTGTTACATGTGTTGATGTGAATATCGAAAATTTAAAACCTTTCTTTTTTTTTTAATTTTTATTCTTGGAATTAGTATATGAATGAGAACTAATGAAGAGAAGTGGATTTGGAAACGATAAATTTGAAATAACTTCGTAGAAGGGACTAGAGTTCATATATCATTCCGAATGGAAACACGCAACAGTTTTTACAATTTAATTTCGTTTCTTTAACGTATACTCGCTTTTATTGGTACGTAGTCTTGGTGTCTGCGCGTGCGTGGATGAACTATGAGCGATCAATTCTGAATTTCAGAAACTCTCTTTGTCGTGGATATATATATACTTCAATGCCAAGTTACTTGTAATATTAAAATCAAATTTGAAGATCATTCTTAACCGGCTATAGATTATCCAGTAACAAAGAAGCATATATAGTTTCAAAACTATTTAATATAAAATTAAAATGTATTATTTGTATAATTAAAAAACAAATAGTTTTGAGTTCCAAAAAATAAAAATTTAAAGTGACGAAGAATAATCGTTGGTAAAAAAAGATTTTGGATAAAAACAGGATAAAAATCTAGCATTAGCAGAAACACGAACATGGAGTCGAAGTACATAAGAACTGCAGTTCTGCTTCTTGCAAGAAAAGACAAGAAGACCGTCTGATTAAAATCCACGTCGTTTTCAAAATAAACTAGTGAACGTGAAAGCAGTAAGTTCTTCTCGATGAAACGCTTTTAATTACAAGCTGATTGTATCAACGTTAAGACAGTGATTTATTAAATTTGTTCACGTACTTGCTCCAATTGGGTTCAGAAAGTGGACCAAGCAAAACAAACAGAAAGTTCTTACGTGTCTACTTAATTCTTCGAAAAAGGATTTAAAAATCTCTTATTTTAATTTACATAATAACAACTCTTTCGAGACTGTCGTATCTAATTCAAATACGAAGCTATGTACCTTCATAAAGATATTAATATTTCAAGTTGAATGGAACTTAAAAATATAATTATATTCTATTAAAAAAGAAAAAAAGAAAAGGAAACAGAAAACTATACATAAAACAATTTCTATTACTAAATATCATACCTCTAAACATTCCTTGATCCCAGGTACAGCGCTCCATAATCATAAACAGATCACACGTTCGACGCCAATCAGACACGATTTGCTACTTGATCCAGTCTCGGGTGGAAGTCGAGGAAGCTGGAAGAAGTACGTAAAGAATGACAAGTCTCGTCTCTTTCCCGACAGGGCGAGAGAGTCACGGTAAAGATGGGTCGAAAGAGGGAGGCATTGCATCCGGAAAATAAAGGAAAGTAGCAGCGGTAATCCAGAGCGCAGGCCAGGGTCTTACCGAGGCTTCTACGGATGTTTATTGAGTCGGTACGCGCACGCGCTACATGCAACACTATCATCTCATCTCATCCGGTCTCGTCTCATCGCCCGTGTACCACGAGCCCAACTCTTTCCTCCGCTCGTGTGTTCTCGCGTCTCGCTCCCTTTTCCACTGATTTTTTCCCGCCCGTCTCTATCCATTTCCTCCCTTCTTCGTATTTCCTTTCCTTCTCCCCTCAAACCCCGCAACCGTTTTCCTCTTCTTGCCCGTACTCATTCGGTACGCTTTTTCATACCAACCCTGTCTCTTCGTTCCCTCTTTGGATCTCGTTTTTTCGCCCTTCACCCTCTGTTCCGCCGTATTCTCTCTATTTCTCTACCCTCTCTTTTTGTTACCACCCCAACCCACAACCGCCCCTCCACGTGTGTTCGTTTTCTCGTCACCCTTCCCCTTACCTCACCTCTCCGCACCTTATCCCCCGTCTTCACGACGTCCATTCAATCCTATCTCATCTACCGGAGGTTAGCCCGGGACCTCACGCAGCCGTCCCATTTTCTCTCCTCGACCGACCAACCAGCCAGCCAGTTTCATTCATTTCTGGCAGCAAGGGTGGAAAGAGAGAGGAATCGAGAGAACGTCGCACAGAGTCGATTACGAGTGTCATTTCTACGTGGCGAATACCCACTCCCTGTTACTTTTCTTTTTCTCCTGTGGTACACCTTTGGGAACCAGAGTGGCCTCTTATAAATAATACGGCAAGGGATATTAGGGAGGTTGAGGATACTGGTCGGTTCTTCGAGTCGCTGTGTATGTAGGTTGGTCGACTTGAAAATATTGAAACTATGTAATATTTGTGAAACATGCCATTTTATAACAAACTTGTACGATAAGTAAATAAATACGTAACTGATGGTAGGTCGAGATCACGCAGACACAGAGATTTCCAATCTGTAACATATAGTTATATGTAGCACATATGATTAATGTTAATTAAACTAGTATGAAAAAATAGATATCAATATTGTACACATCTCATGTGATTGAAAACACAAAAAGACATTTACAACTTAGTTTGCAATTGCAATGGTTATTCGCAACCAGTTTGTTTACAATTGGTTATTTGTAAATAGCAATATTTACTTCACCATTTATATTCGATGCTCACACAACCTAACCTAAAATTACATCGTAAAAATTGCCTCAAATTGCAATGTAAAATTCGTTGAGGTTAGTTTAAAAATTAGGAGTTAAGATTATGTGAGTACAGATAATGTGACAATATTAAGATACTCTTGGTGTCCACGATGAAATAATGTATTCAGGTTACAATAGCGAGTCAGAACTGTCATTAAAATCTGTGAAAGCATCGAGTGAAGTACCCAGTAAGGGTAAGCGAATGAGTAAATAAAACCGGTTTTACGGTTAGGAGATTAGTCGTCGGATTTTGGCGCGATCGCTGTAATTACCCGCCTTATAATATTTTAGTACAGGCGATTAAAGGATTGGCTTCACGACTGATTCGAGATTTCGTCTTGCTGTTCCTTTCAATCCATCTACAAAGTAGTCAATTGTCTTATCACAATCACAAATTATAGTTTTGTAATAACAAATTGTTCATTTAGTAATTCCAATAATTAATAATATTCTTGTGAATGAATTGAATTTTTGGAAAATACTAAGGAAATAATAAAAGATATAATTGCTGTACAGAAATACAAAAATAAGTTAGAAATTAATGTAATCCTTAATTTCTGATATCCTGTTTTAAAACACTTCTTGCTAATACAGTATTAAAAGACAAGTCAATTTTGCCTGATAAAAATACCTTCCTTCAAGCTTCCTCAAACATAAACCTTTATTGATGCGAAATCAAACAATACTAAAAATCACGGTATTATTCTCTTCGTATTTCATATCGTTATCATAACCTTTTAATAAACCTTTCAACAATCTATGTTTACAATCAGTCACAAAAATATCCAGATACATGTATAATTTAACTTTTATGCTGCTTATTTTAAATAAACATGTAATTAAATAAGCATAAAAGACATGTTATATCGTATTAAGTTATAATTACAGTATTTATCATAATAACGAAAAGATTAAATTTTACCTGTGTCCGAATATTTTTGTGATTCACTGTACTATTTCTTTCTTGTTTACATTCGCACAACCACTAAAAATCGAGGACACACCCAATACATTGTCCCATGATAAAAAACTATCTAGGCATCATCCGAAATCTTTCTTACCTCGTCGTGTATACCAAAACAAATTCCTAGATCCAATTTGTTTTCGCTTGAAAGAAATTCTACACGAGAGACATCTCACAGCGGGCTCGTGAAACACTACCGTAGAATCGTGCGATAAATTCAAATGGTCGAGTTTCGTCCCTACTTAAATCATCGCAACGAGGCCAATGCGCTCTTGTTAAAGAATAAGAGTTCAGGTGAAAGTGTTTGAACATAAGAAGAGGTTCACGATGATGAGTGGTGCAGGGTGAAGTACGAGCGGAGAGGTATAGGTAACCAGGAATGCGAAGTAGGGGTGATTTCGTCGAGGCCCTCTAAGCGGTGGGATTAAGTGCTACGTAAATTCTTCCGGTGGCCTGTTCTTCCTCTTTGTTCTTAGGGATAAAGAATTGCCGCTTGGCTAAAACATCACTGACGAAAGAAAAGTGAAAGTTCCTCTTCGGTCGAAATGAGATGCAGGATTATTATCGATAACTTTTTCTTTCGACATGGAAATATAATTTATTCCAGCAAAATATTCTAACTTTACAGAAAGCACTTTCAGATATTTTGGACAGATAAAAAACTCGAATGTCAATCAATGTTGGACAATGTCCATTTATTATACTTTCTCCTGTTGATGAATATTGTTGATAGTGAACTCGTTACGCAAAGATAAACATCTCTTGAATATCTAAAATATTAAATAAAATTCATTTGCAATAAATTGATAGTGATTATTAGTTAACAAAACAATTTGCAATTAAAAGTTACTGAACAGTTTTTACGTATTTTATTACATGAAGTGAAATGTCCATAGCTAGAAACTGCTGCCGATTTTAAATGTTAGTGACATCTATAGTGTTATGTCGGCATCAATTGGAATCATTACTAGATATAGTAATTTGTAACCTTGGTATACTGCATCACAAATACGGTTCTTGTCTATGATATTACTTGGAAATTACAAGGAGAGAGCAAGTCCTTCGGGTCACCGATTTAGTTAAAACTTTGCAGGTTTGTAGATATCGTCATGCAGTTTAAGGATATGTATTCTTACATCATGATTAAGAATTTATTACATCATGATGTATAAGTTTTATTAGAACATGATTAAGGATTTATTTCACATATTTTCCAGTGGTAGTTATGGGTTAATGGCGACATTTTTATATTCGTATGCTTGAGGTGCGGGGTTCAATTCCCAACCATACCAACTATTTTCCTTCGATCTATTTTTATTTTGTATTCATTTTTTGCCCATGAAAACGTCGTAAATAAACAAATAAAAAATAAACAAATAAAGAATTTCTTAATAAAAAAACTCATTTTTTACGTTTTCATATGCAAGTATATATTTATTACAAAATAATAAGAATATTATGCAAGAAAAACAGTTTTCTTATTTACTAATCTTATTTATTACAGAAAGAAAACGAAAATATAAATAATCGTTAGATACAGGAAATACAAAACCTATCGCTCATGTAAGTATTAATTATTAAATTAAACATTGTGTAAGAAAGTTGCTATAATTCCAACTTTGCTGTGCAGCTATAAAAGTTCATAAATTAACCACAGAAATTAAGTGATTTGTTAATTTTTCTCCAAGTGAACAGGAGAGTACATAGGAAATGAGAAAAAATTGCAAAAAAACGCTGGAAGCATTGTTGTGTCCAGGTGTGCCTGTATCATGCAAAAGAATGTAAGCTTTCTCTGAACATAACCTTCAATTGTAATTAAATAGTATAAGTTATGAGCCATTGTTTTTCCACCTTTTATTAGTGATAGCAGAGCTTGGTTGTGAAAAAATAATATTCTGTTGAATTAAACAGGCATGTGCAACAGTAAAAAAATATTGGATTCATGGAATGTCACCAGCGTAGAGCCATTAGATGCCAAGAATTATATTTTATAGCAAAAAAAAATTGAAGCAGCAATACAAATATATTATGATATGTTTATTGGATTCTAGGTTGGCTAACCATATAACATACAAAATAGAAATCTTTGATGGTCAAATAAAGATTCAGAAAATGGAGATGGCTTAGGCAAATAGAAAGGAATGAAATTAACTTAGGTGATGGCCTGTTATAACAACTAAATATAGAAAATACAGTGAGATTGAAAGGTATGTTGTATTTCTTATCTAAATAAATATTAATATCAGTGGTCCAAGCCAATGATCATCGCCAATGTGTTAAATTTCAGAATGATGGAGCTGAGGTATATAAACAAAAAAGAGAGGTTTGAATGAAAGCACTAAGAAGAAGAAACACATATTATGTCGAATTAAGAAACAGGAAAGGGCAGCATATGTATCAACACAGAAGAATGTGTGGCATGGACATTCAAACATAAGGATCATTGAAGAGATGGAAAATGGACACTTGGTAATAGTTATAAAAGTTAAAGATAATGGAATTGATTGGGCCAATAAAGCCAATGTTAAAAGGAGGTAAAAGGTACGTATTACCTGCTGATGATTATTCAAGAAAAAAACCATTTGGTTGACTGATTTGTAAATGTCTAAAGATTTAATATGAAATATTATTGACGCAGGATTTTTTTTATTATAGGAGATTTACCAACATGAGTAATATTTTTATGAAAGAGTCAGCCACTAAAGGTAAAGTAATAAGTATTAGTTAATAATATTTCAATGGATTGTATATCTGTTTTTAAAAATTTAACTGGTATACAATATTTACTTTCTAAATTTCTATATTAATATATTAAATAATTTCTAATTTGAATTACAATAATAAATAATAAATTTTGATAAATTTGATTTTAAAAGTATTTTATATTAATAAGACTAATATATTTGTTATAACTAGGTCACAATGAAAACAACTATTGATGATATTGAGTTAGAATTATGGGCAAAAGAAACTCCAAAGGCGTATAGAAATTTCATACAATTATGTTTGCTACGTTATTAGTATGACTATATTTCTTGGAATAAACAATAAGAAGGAAGACCGTAGTAGCGATTGACGATGAAGTAAAAACCCAAGAAGAATTAGAAGTTATAAAGAAAGAGATAGAGTTAGTCTATTGTTTACACTATAACTATGTTTTAGAAAGTAGGAATTTTTATTGACTGTCTC
>NW_016910457.1:153178-156791 GCF_001483705.2 Eufriesea mexicana
ATAGAGTGTTTGAACTATTGCCGTAGATACTAATGGTTTATATACAGGAATAATTAATAATTCAAGTTCATGAATTAGTTATAGAAATTTTGAATTTTTCCTAACAGAAATATATTTATATTTGCTTCATTGATAGTAATAAAGATAAGAAGCATCGTTTGATATTTCACATCGATAATTTAGCATATAGCTATTTCAAAGATGCAACATTTTCCCGCTACAAAAATATCTAGCGTATCCGGCTGCAGCCAACTTCCAGTTGGCGGTAAGCGAGCATACCGGTAACAAGTAGTGGAATATTCTCACGCGTCAAAGTGAAACATTAAATCTCAAAACGTTTCGTGAAGTAGTGATTTCGCTGATTGACGTATTAATTATTTTACGAAGTTCGAGATAACTAACTGTGAACATTTCTTCGGTGGTAATATACTACGTGTGGAAAAAAGTGATATTGTATAGTACAAATCGTATAACGGTACATTTGGAAAACAATGTGATGTAAGTGCGGGATCCTACAATACTATCGCATTGTCCGTTACTATCCGCCGTAGAAGATTCTAGATTTCGACTGCCCATTGGAATATTTGATCAATATTATTCTGAATAGGCAGCTTTTTAATAGTTATTCAATTTTTCTTCGATCGTGACGTACAATTGCAAAGTAGCTACGTATTATCGCATATACATTCTAAACTTCGATTGTGGATTAGGATATCTCATTACTCCAGGGTAGAATAGATTGTTTTCCAATCAGTAGGGCAATTATTTTACGATTGAAGGTGCATATATGAAATAATGTAACGGAAAAGCAAGTGCCTGTGAAATCGTTCTATACATTTTACTTTTCTCGCTTATATTTCTGAAATAAGGAATTTCGGTCAGGTCTTTTCTATATACCAGCGTAGAATGGAATTTTATCTAACGGAATTGGTTATTTATTTTCGGTTTCGACCATGCGTCTTCGAAAAATAGTGACTAAAGTGTTAGTGGGTATCAGATCGTGCTGCGCAGTTTGCCTTTTTGGTTTCTATCTTCAAAATTAGACTTTTGCATTAGGGTTTTTTCGTCTACCAGCGTAGAGTAGGATTTTCTCTAACGGGATTGATTACTTTTTTTCGGTTTCGCGCTTGTGTTTTCCAAAAATAGTGCCGAATGTGTCAGTGGCTGTGAAATCGTGCTGCGCAATTGACTTTTATCTTTTCTATCTTCGAAATTAGGCTTTTTGATTAGGTTTGATCTATATATCAGTGTAGAATGGAATGTTCTCTAATGGGATTGGATATTTTTTTTCGGTTTCGAACCTGCCTTTTCGAGAAATAGTGCTAAATGTGTCAGTGACCGTGAAATCGTGCTGCGCAATTGACGTTTTTGGATTCTATCTTCGAATTTAGGCTTTTGGATTCGGAATTTTCCATCTAACAGCGTAGAGTAGGATTTTCTCTAACGGGATTGATTACTTTCTTTCGGTTTCGTGCGTGCGTTTTCCAAAAATAGTGCCGAATGTGTCAGTGGTTGTGAAATCGTGCTGCGTAATTGACGTTTTCGGATTCTATCTTCGAAATTAGGCTTTTGGATTAGGGTTTTTTCGTCTAATAGCGTAGAGTGGAATTTTCCTTAACGGGATTTATTACTTTCCTTCGGTTTCGTGCGTGCGTTTTCCAAAAATAGTGCCGAATGTGTCAGTGGTTGTGAAATCGTGCTGCGCAATTGACTTTTTCGGGTTCTATCTTCGAAATTAGGCTTTTGGATTAGGCTTTTTTCATCTAATAGCGTAGAGTAGGATTTTCTCTAATGGGATTGATTACTTTTTTTCGGTTTCGTGCGTGCGTTTTCCGAAAATAGTGCCGAATGTGTCAGCGGCTGTGAAATCGTGCTGCGCAATTGACGTTTTTGGATTCTATCTTCGAAATTATGCTTTTGGATTCGGATTTTTTCATCTAACAGCGTAGAGTGGAATTTTCTCTAACGGAATTGATTACCTTTTTTCGGTTTCGCTCTTGTGTTTTCCAAAAATAGTGCTGAATGTGTCAGTGGCTGTGAAATCGTGCTGCGCAATTGACTTTTATCTTTTCTATCTTCGAAATTAGGCTTTTTGATTAGGTTTGTTCTATATATCAGTGTAGAATGGAATGTTCTCTAATGGGATTGGATATTTTTTTTCGGTTTCGAACCTGCCTTTTCGAGAAATAGTGCTGAATGTGTCAGTGGCTGTGAAATCGTGCTGCGTAATTGACGTTTTTGGATTCTATCTTCGAAATTAGGCTTTTGGATTAGGGTTTTTTCATCTACCAGCGTAGAGTAGGACTTTCTCTAACGGGATTGATTGCTTTTTTTCGGTTTCGTGCGTGCGTTCTCCAAAAATAGTGCCGAATGTGCCAGTGGCCGTGAAATCGTGCTGCGCAATTGACGTTTTTGGATTCTACCTTCGTAATTAGGCTTTTGGATTCGGATTTTTTGATCTAACAACGTAGAGTGGAATTTTTACTAACGGAATTGATTACATTTTTTCATAAGTCAAGAAGCAGGAAAGGGGCAGCATATATACCAACAGAGAAGGATGTGTGGCATGGTGATGCAAATATAAGGGTCATTGAAGAGATGGAGAATGGATACTTGGTAATAATTATAAAAATTAAAGGTAAATTGAATATAGTGTGTAAATCTTTCATTAATGCATAAATGTGTAGAATTATTTATAGGAACTTGGAATCTATAAAAGCAGCAGAAATAATGGTGTTGTAGCACATGGCATTGATTAAGCGAACAAAACACACCTTAAAAGGAGGTTAAAGGTACGTCTTTCCTGCTGCTGATTCTTTGAGAAAAGAACCATTTGGTTGAATGATTTATAAATTACTAAAGATTCAATATGAAATATTATTGATGAAGGATTTTTTTTTATTATAGGAGACTTACAAACATGAATAATATTTATATGCAAGAGCCAGCCACTAAGGGTACAGTAATAAATATCATTTAATAATATTTCAATGGTATATCTGTCTTTAAAAATTTAACCGATATACAATATTTACTTTTTAAATTACGATATATTAATATATTTAATAATTTCTGATTTGAATTATAATAATATATAATAAATTTTAGTAAATTTGATTTTAAAAGCATTTAACATTAACCAAACTAATATATTTGTTATAACTAGGCTGTAATGAAAACAACTGTTGGTGATGTTGAGTTAGAATCATGGGCAAAAGAAACTCCAAAAGCGTGTAGAAATTTCATACAATTATTTATGGAAGGTTATTGGGGTGACACCATATATCATAGAATTGTCAAAGGATTCATAACACAAGGTGGTGATCCCACAAGTACAGGAGAAGGTGGTAAAATATATGGAGAACCATTTAAGGTAACACAATATTTAAAAATAAAATGAATTCCTTTTTTATTCAAAAATAGTTATTGGATATATGTATTTCAGGACGAATTTCTTACAAGATTACGTTTTTGTCGACGAGATTTAATTGCTATGGCTAATGCTAGAAAAGGTGACAATGGTTCCCAATTCTTCTTTACTCTTAGTTTTACACCAGAATTGCAGAATAAATATACAATATTTGGTGAAGTTACTGGAGAATCTATATATAGT
>NW_016910458.1:0-516 GCF_001483705.2 Eufriesea mexicana
TGGTTGAAGACGTTAGGCGACCTATTCTCCAAGCTATGACAGGTTACAGATTTTGAATAGACCTGTCGTCTGGCAAGTAGATGGCTATACATGCCATTGGATTGAAGGCGTTCGGCGTGGTATACACCAAGCTATAACAGATTATGGATTCTGAATAATCTTATTCCCTGGCAAGTATCTGGCTGTACCTGCCATTGTATTGCAGGCGAAAGGCGATCTATTCACAAAGCTATAATAGATTACAGATCATGAATAGTCCAATTCTCTGGCAAGTAGATGGCTGTACTTGCCATTGGATTGATGGCGTTAGGCGATCTATTCACCAAGCTATAACAGATTATGGATTCTGAATAATCTTATTCCCTGGCAAGTATCTGGCTGTACTTGCCATTGTATTGCGGGCGAAAGGCGATCTATTCACAAAGCTATAATAGATTACAGATCATGAATAGTCCAATTCTCTGGCAAGTAGATGGCTGTACTTGCCATTGGATTGATGGCGTTAGGCGATCTATT
>NW_016910459.1:0-850 GCF_001483705.2 Eufriesea mexicana
ACCTTACGTGCCACGACAACTACTGCTTCCCTCCCGAGAGTCGATCAGGGTATAGTAGAGCAACGTAGAGAGCTGAAATCCACAGAGTTGTAGTGTATAGCACTAAAGTCAAAGCTATCCTCTCATAAGCAAATCAAAAGTAACATAACCAAACGCAACCTAACACAGGCTAACGTGCCGAGATCAATACTGCTGGAATCCCCATAGCAAGATCAATACTGCTGGAATCCCCATAGCCAAGCAGAGTAAACTAGAGCAAAGCAGCTCGCAGGAATCCACCGAATAGGAGTGTATAGCACAAAGGTCAAAGCCGTCCTATCCAAACTTAAACTAACCTAACCTAACCAAGCGTAACATATCCCAACCAAACCTGCCACGACCGCTGTTGCTGGCCATCCCAGAGACATGCAGATGCTTGTTGAGCAATGCAGTCCGCAGATGTCGACCGAAAGGGATTCCATAGCGCACGGACGGAGCTGTACTGACCAAACCTATCCGAACCTAGCAAAGCCATGGGTATCATGTCTCAAGCTTGCGATCCGAAACCACCGTTTCTGGTCTGCCCTGAGCCAAGTAGAACATACTAGAGCACCGCAAAGCGCAGAAATTCAACGTACGGCGTTGTATAGCGTAAAGGTCAAAGTCATCATATCCAAATCAAACGCAAACTATCGTAACCACACGTAACCTAACCCAACCTATCATGTCACGAACACTATTTCCGGCTAGATCACAATCGAGCAGAGTATAATAGTGCAATGTAGGGCGCAGAAATCCAATGAATGGCAGTTTACGGCGCAATGGTCAAGGCTATGTTATCCTAACCTGACCAAACGTAACGTAACCGAAC
>NW_016910460.1:0-1282 GCF_001483705.2 Eufriesea mexicana
CGAATAATATCGTAGTGAGCTATCTTCCTTGCATAAGATAGGAGGAAACATCCTTTTGGAGTGTTATATCCATTGCAGTGATATAGAATCTGACCGGAAAGTTCGATTTTATTGATATTTTCGACTAATGTCGTGGTGAGCTACCCGTCTGGCATAAATAAGAAGTAAGGAACCTTTTGGAGTGCAATAGCCAATGCAAAGCTGCAGAATCTGGCTGGAAAATTCAATTTTATTGACATCTTCGATTAATATCGTGGTGAGTTAACGTTCTCGCATAAATAAGGGGGAAAGATTCTATTGGCGTGGTATAGGCATTGCAATGCTGTAGAATATTCCTGGGAAATTCAATATTATTGACATTTTTGGTTAATAACATGGAGAGCTAACTTTCTTGCATAAATAAGGAGGAAAGGTCCTTCTGGAGTACTACAGCAATTGCAATGCAGTAGAATCTCGCTGGAAAATTCAATTTTATTGACATTTTTAACTAATATCGTGGAGAGCTTACAGGCTTTCATAAATAAGGAGGAGAGATCCTATTGGCGTGCTATAGCCATTGCAATGCTCTGGAATCTGGTTGGAAAATTCAATTTTACTGACATTTTGGACTAATATCGTGGTGAGCTACCTTTTTTGCATAAATGAGGAGGGTAGATTCTATTGGCGTGCTATAGCCATTGCATTGCAGTATTATCTGGCTGGAAAATTCATTTTTATTGACGTTTTCGACTAATACCGTGGTGAGCTATCTTCCGTGCATAAGTAAGGAGGAAGGATCCTTTTGGAGTGCTATAGCCATTGCAATGCTCTGGAATCTGGCGGGAAAATTCAATTTTACTGACATTTTGGACTAATATCGTGGCAAGCTACCATTCTTGCATAAATAAGAAGGAAAGGTACTATTGGCGTGCTATAGCCATTGCAATGCTCTGGAATCTGGCGGGAAAATTCAATTTTACTGACATTTTGGACTAATATCGTGGCAAGCTACCATTCTTGCATAAATAAGTAGGAAAGGTACTATTGGCGTGCTATAGCCTTTGCAATGCTATGGAATCTGGCTGGAAAGATCAACTTTATTGACATTTTCGACTAATATCGTGGTGAGTTATCTTTCTTGCATAAATAAGGAGAAAAAGTCCTTCTGGAGTGCTATAGCCATTGCAATGCAGTAGAATCTGCCAGGAAAAATCAATTTTACTGTCATTTTGGTCTAATATTGCGGTGAGCTACCCATCTCGCATAAATAAGTAGGAAAGTTCCTTCTGGAGTGCTGTAGCCA
>NW_016910461.1:0-299 GCF_001483705.2 Eufriesea mexicana
GTATCTAATGCAATGCAATGTCTACATCAAACCAATGGAATCTTCCTCCCTTATTTCTGCAGAAAGCTTTCCTCAACAAGATATTGGTCGAAAATGTCAATAAAATTGAACTTTTCTGCCAGACTCTATTGCAATGCAACGGCTATAGCAACCCAATGGAATCATTCCTCCCTGTTTACGCAGAAAGGTTTGCTCACGACAATATTAGGCAAAAATGTCAATAAAATTGAACTTTCCAGTAAGATTCTATTGCAATGCAATGGCTATTGGAAACCAATAGAGACTTTCCTCCTTATTCA
>NW_016910462.1:0-4277 GCF_001483705.2 Eufriesea mexicana
ATGTATGTATGGCTGTATCGATTGATGGATGTATGTATGGATGGATGGCTGAATGGACGGTTGTCTGTATGCAAGGATGTATGAATGGATCTTTGAATGGGTGTATGTATATATGTATGTATGGATGTATGGAAAGATGTATGTATGGATGCATGTATGGACGAATGTATTTGTGTATGTATGGATGAATGTATTGATGTATGTATGGATGTATTGATGAATGGATTGTTGTATGGATGTATGGATGGATAGATGGATGGATTGGTGGATTGATGTATGGAGGGACGGATGTATGGATCGGTGGATGTATGGATTGGTGGACGCAGGGATGGGTGGCTGTATGGATGAATGGATATATGGATGGATTGAGCTATGGATGGACATATGCACGCATCTATGGATGTATGTGTGTGTATATGTATGGATGTAAGGATGGATGGATGTATCGAAGGATGCAAGTACGAATGGATGGATTTATGGATATATGGATGGTGGATGTATGGATGGATGTATGGATGGATGGATGTATGGATGTATGGATGTATTGATGTATGCATGGATGTATGGGTGGATGTATGAACCGATATGTGTATGGATGTATGGGTGCGTGTATGGAAGGGCGTATGTATGGATGCATGTATGGATGGATGTGTTGATGTTTGTACGGATGTATGTATGGATATATCGATGCATGTATGTATGGGTGTGTGAATGGATGTGTGTATGGTTGTATGGATGGATGTATGTATGCATGTGTGTATGGGTGTATACATGGATTTGTGGATGTGCGTACGGTTGTATGTGTCGAGGTATGGTTGTATGGTAGGACGGATTTATGGATTTATGGATGTGTGGATGTATGGATGTACGAACGTATGGATGTACGGATGTATATATGTATGGATGTATATATATAAGGATGTATGGATGAATGTATGGTTCTATGGATGTATGGGTGTATGGATGTACGGATGTACGAATGTATGAAGTACGGATGTATGGATGTTTGGATCTATATATGTATGGATGTATGGATGGATGAATGGATTGGTGGGTTGATGTATGGATGGATGTGTGTATGGATCGATCGAGGTTTGGATGGGTGGGTGTATGGATGGATAGATCTATGGAAAGGTGGATGTATGGACGGATGGATGTATGGATGGATGGATGTATGGATGTATGCATGTATGTATTTGTGCATGTATGGATGTATGTATGGACGTTTGTACGGATATATGTAAGAATGTACGGATGGATATATGTATGGACGAATGGTTGTATGGATGGATGGGTGTATGGTTGGATTTAGGTATGGATGGTCGTATGTACTCTTGTATGGATGTATGGGCGGATGGATGGATGGATGTATGGATGGATTGAGGTATGGATTGATGTATGTATGGATGAATGGTTGTATGGATGGATGTATGGTTGTATGGGTGTAAGGATGCATGGATGTACGACTGTATGGATGAACGGGTGTATGGATGTACGGATTTATATATGCATGTATGTATGGATGGATGGATGTATGTATCGTTGTATGTACGGATGTAATGATGGATTGATGGACTGGTGGATGGATGTATGTATGGATGTATGTATGGAAGAATGAATGGGTGTATGTATGGATGTATGTATTGTTGTATGTATGGATGTATAGATGGATGGGTGGATTTGTGGTTTGATGTATGGATGTATGCAAGTATGGATGGATGGACGTATGAATGTATGTATGTATGTATGTTTTAATGTATGGATGTATTTGAGTTATGTATGTATGGATGTATGTATGTATCGATGTATGGATGTACGAATGTATGGTTGTACGGATGCATGGATGTATGGATGTGTGGGTGGATGAACGTGCGTGTGGATGGACAGATGAACGGGTGTATGTATGCATGTATGTATGGATGTATGTATGGATGTATGTAAGAATGTATGTATGGATGTATGTATGGAAGAATGTATGCATGTATGTATGGATCTGTGTATTGATGTTTGTATGGATGCATGGAAGGATGGATGGATTGATGGGTGGAAGAATGGATGGATGGATGTATGGAAGTATGGATGTATGTATGGATGTATGTATGGATGGATGGCTGTTTGGATGGTTGGAAGTGTGGATGGATTGAGGTACGGATGGACGAATGTACTTATGTATGGATGTATGGATTTATATATGTATGGATATATGGATGGATGGATGTATCGAATGATGGGGGTACGAATGGACGGGTTTATGTATGTACGGTCGTGTTGATGTATGGATGTATACATGGATGGGTGTTTGAATGGATAGATTTATGGATCGGCGGATGTATGGAAGGGTGGATCTATGGGTGGGCAGATGTATGGATGGATGGATGTATGGAAGGATGGATGGATGGATGGGTGTATGTATGGATGCATGGTTTTATATGTGTATGGATGTACTGATGTATGGATGTATGGGTTATATATGGACGGATGTATGGATGGATGTATGTGTGGATGGCAGGATATATGGATGGATGGATGTATTGTTGTACTGATGTACGTATGCATGAATATATGGATGTATGGATGTATGTATGGATGTTTGTGTGGATGTATGTATGGATGAATGCATAGATGTATGTATGGGAGTATGTACGGAAGTATGCATGGATGTACGCATGGATGTATGTATGTATGTTTGTATGGATGTATGTATGGATGTATGTATGGATGTATGTAAGAGTGTATGTATGGATGTATGTATGGATGAATGTATGCGTGTATGTGTGGATCTGTGTATTGATGTGTGTATGGACGCATGGAAGGACGGATGGATTGGTGGATGGAAGTATGGATGGATGGATGTATGGATCGATGGATGTATGGATGTTTGGATCTGTGGATGGGCAGGTGTATGGTTGGATGGATGTATGGAGGGATGGATGAACGGATGGATTTATTTATGGATGGATGGATGTAAGGATGGATGTGTGTATGGATGGATGGCTGTATGGATGGAAGTACGAATGAATGGATTTATGGATAGATGGATGGTGGATGTATGGATGTATGGATGGATGGATGAATGGGTGGATGGATGAATGGATGTATGGATGTGCTTATGTATGGATGTATGGATGAATGTAAGGATGTATGGATGTATGGGTGTATGTATGTACGAATGTACGTATGTATGGAAGTACGGATGTATGGATGTTTGGATCTATATATGTATAGATGTATGGATGGATGGATGTGTGTATTGATGTATGTATGAGTGTAATGATGGATTGATGGATCGGTGGATGGATGTATGTATGAATGTATGAATGGATGAGTGTATGAGGGTATGTATGGATGTATGTATTGCTGTATGTATGGATGTATGGATGGATGGATGGATTGGTGGGTTGATGTATGGATGGATGGCTGTATGGACGGGCGGAAGTGTGGATGAATTGAGGTACGGATGGACGAATGCACGGACTTATGGATGTATGTGTTTATATACGTACGGATGTATAGATGGATGGATGTACCGAACGATGGAAAAACGAATGGATGCGTTTATTTATTTGTGGACGTGTGGATGTATGGATGTATACATGGATGGGTGTATGAATGGATAGATTTATGGATCAATGGATGTATGGATGGGTGGATGTATGGACGGGCGGATGTGTGGATGGACGGATGAACGGATGTATGGATGTATGTGTAGATGTATGAATGGATGTATGGGTGGATTTATGTATGAATGTATAGATGGATGTATGATTCGATGTATGTATGGATGTTTGTGCGGATGTATGTATGGATGTATGCATGGATGCATGTATGGATGATTGTATGGATGTATGTATGGACGTATGTATGGATGTATGTAAGAATGTGTGTATGGATGTATGTATGGATGAATGAATGCGTGTATGTATGGATTTGTGCATTGATGTGTGTATGGATGCATGGATGGATGGACCGATGGATGTATGGATGGGTGGATGCATGGATCTATGCATGTATGGATTTGTGCATATATGGATGTATGTATGTATGAATGTATGCATGTAAGAATGAATGTATGCATGCATGTATGGATGTATGGATTTATGGATGTATGGATGTATGGATTTATGGATGTATGGATGTATGGATGTCTGTATGGATGTGTGGATGTATGTATGTATGGCTGTATCGATTGATGGATGTATGGATGGATGGACGCATGGATGGATGGGCGTATGGAAGGATGGAGGTACCGATGGATGTATGTATGGATGGATGGCTGA
>NW_016910462.1:8845-9618 GCF_001483705.2 Eufriesea mexicana
TGGATGGATGTATGGTTCGATGGATGTATGGATGGGTGGATGTATGGATGGATGTATGTATGGATGGATTGAGGAATGGATGGGCGGATGTACGGATGTATGGATGCATGGATGTATATATGTATGGATGTATGGATGTATGGGTGTATGGATGGATGGATGTATGGATGGATGTACGTCTGGATGTGTGAATGGGTGAATGTATATGTGTATGTATGGACGTATAGACGGTTGTAAGTATGGATCTATGGATGGATAGATGCATGGATCGATGGATGCATGGATGGGTGCTTGTATGGATGGAAGGGTGTATGGATCGATGAATGTATGGATGGGTGGATGTTTGGATGGATGGATGGATGGAAGTGTGGATGTATATATGGGTGTATGTATGGATGGATGGCTGTATGGATGGTTGGAAGTGTGGACGGATTGAGGTGCGGATGGGCGAATGTACTTATGTATGGATGAATGGATATATATATGTATGGATATATGGAAGGATGGATGTATCGAGTAATGCAGGAGCGAATGGACGGCTTTATGGATGTAAGGTCGTGTTGATGTATGGATGTATACATGGATGGGAGTATGGATGGATAGATGTATGGATCGATGGATGCATGGATCTGTGCTTGTATGGATGGAAGGATGTATGGATCGATGAATGTATCGATGGGTGGACGTTTGGATGGACGGATGTATGGAAGTATGGATGCATGTATGGGTGTACGTATGGATGGATGGCTGTATGGTTGGGTGGAAGTGTGGAT
>NW_016910463.1:0-383 GCF_001483705.2 Eufriesea mexicana
TAAACAAGGAGGAATGATTATGTTGGCAAGCTATAACCATTGCAATGCTGTAGAATCTGGCCGGCAAATTCAATTTTATTGATATTTTCGACTAATATCGTGGTGAGTTAACTTTCTTGCATAAATAAGGAGGAATGATTCTATTGGCGTGCTATTGCCATTGCCATGCTACAGAATCGGGACGGAAAGTTCAATTTTATTTTCATTTTGTTCTAATATCGTGGTGAGCTAACTTTCTTGCATAAACAAGGAGGAAAGGTTATATTGGCAAGCTATAACCATTGCAATGCTGTAGAATCTGGCTGGAAAGTGCAATTTTAATGTCATTTTCGACTAATATCGTGGTGAGCTATCTTCCTTGAATAAGTAAGGAGGAAGGATCC
>NW_016910464.1:0-720 GCF_001483705.2 Eufriesea mexicana
CTTCCCAGAGCCAAGCTAAAAATATTAGAACACTGTAGGGCGCAGGGACGTACCTAATGGCGGACTATGTCGCTGAAGTCGAAGCTACCCACTCCTAACCTATCCAATCGTGACATAACCGAACGTAACCTAAATCATCCTACCGTGCCGCGAGCATCGTCGCTGGCCTACCCAGAGCCAAGCAGAACACGCTCGTGAAGAGTAGAACGCAGAAATCCATAGAAACTCAATGTATGTCTGAAAAGTTGAAGCAACGGATGCCTAACCCAAGCCAACACAACATAAACAATCATAGCATAACCAAATCTAACGTGGCGAAACCGCTTTGCTCCCCCCCCACCCCCTGGAAAGAAGCAGGACATACTAGAGCACCGCAAAGCGCCGAAGTCCTCAGAATAGCTGTGCACATCGCAAAGGTAGGGTTACCCTAACCAAGCGTAGCCCAACCCAACATAGCCGGAGGTGACCTGACCCAACCTAACGCGCCGCAAACAATATTACAGGCCCGCAGAGCCAAGCACAGCACGCTGGTGAAGAGTAGAACGCAGACATACACAGAATCGCAGCGTATATCAGAATAGTCAAAGCTACCCAAACCTAACGCAAACCAACACATCATATACAAGCATAGCCTAAGTCGAGCTAAAGTGCCGAGACCGCTATTGCTGCCCCACCCAGATCCAAGCAGGTCATACTAGAGCACTGTAGAGCCAAAAAATC
>NW_016910465.1:0-568 GCF_001483705.2 Eufriesea mexicana
AGCATAAAAGTCGAAGCTATCACAACCAAACTTAACCAAACATAACAAACCCAAACGCAGCATTGCCCAGCGAACCGCGCCGCGACCAGTATTTCTGGCCTCCACAGAGCAAAGCAGGATATATTAGAGGGGAGTGGGACGCAGAAATCAATAGAATCGCAGTCTACAGCAGATAATTCAAAGCTATCCAAACCTAAGCCAAGGTAACATAGCTTTACCAAACGCAACCTAACTCAACCTCACGTGCCGAGAGAATTATTCCTGGCCTCCCCAATCATAAGCAGAATATACTACAGGACAGCAGAGCGCAGAAAACCACCGCATTGCATTGTACAGCACAAAAGCCGCAGATTCCCATATCCCATACCTAACCTGCCCTAACCTTACCCAATAGAACGTGGCGTAGGTGAACATAGCTTAAGGTGACCTCTGCGCCTGGCATCCCCAGAGCCGATCAGAACGCATCAGAGCACTGTAGATCACAGAAGTGCGCCATATAACTGTCTACAGCACGAATGTCGCAGCTATCCTGAACAAACTTAATCCAACCTAACCTAACCAAACATAA
>NW_016910466.1:0-901 GCF_001483705.2 Eufriesea mexicana
AAGTTCAAGTTTATTGACATTTTCGGCTAATATCGTGTTGAGCTAACTTTCATGCATAACTAAAGAGGAACGATTCTTTTAGCGCGCTATAGGCATTGCATGCTATAGAATCCTGCTGGAAAATAAAATTTTATTGACATTTTCGTCTAATATCGTTGTGAGCTAGCTTTCTTGCATAAATAAGGAGAAAACTTCTGTTGGCCTGCTATAGTCATTGCAATGCTACAGAATCTTGCTGGAAAATTCAATTTTACTGACATTTTCGACTTATATCGTGGTGAGCTATATTGCGTAGGTAAGGAGGAAAGATTCTATTGGCGTGCTATAGGCTTTGCTTTGCTATTGAATCATCCTGGACAATTCAATTTTATTGACATTTTCGACTAATATCGTGGTGAGCTAACTTCATTTGATAAATAAGGAGGAAAGATACAGTTAGCGTGCTATAGCCGTCGGAATGCTGCAGAATCTGTCTGGAAAGTTCAATTTTGTTGACGTTTTCGACTAATATCCTGGTGAGCTAACTTTCTTGCATAAACAAGGAGGAAAGGTTCTATTGGCGAGCTGTAGCCTTTGCAATGCTTTAGAATGTGGCTGAAAAACTCAATTTTATAGACATTTCCGTCTAATATTGTGGTGAGCTAACTTTTTTGCATAAATAAGGAGGAAAGTATCTATTGGCGTGCTGTAGCCATTGCATTGATTTAGAATACATTGATTTAGAATCTGTTTGGGAAACTCGAATTTATTGATATTTTCGACTAACATCGTGGTTAGCTAACTTTCTTGCATAAACAATGAGGAATGATTCAATTCACTTGCTGTAGCCGTCGCAATGCTGTAGAATCTGGCTGGAAAGTTCAATTTTGTTGACGTTTTCGACTAATATCCTGGTGAGCTA
>NW_016910467.1:0-1671 GCF_001483705.2 Eufriesea mexicana
CTAATATCTTGATGAGGAATGTTTTCTGCACAAATAAGGTGGTATATTTCATTGGTTTGCTGCATACTTTGCATTGCATTAGATACTGAACGGGAAACTCAATCTTATTGACATTTTCGTCCAATATTGTGGTGAGCAAGCCTTTCTTCGTAAATAAGACGGAAAGATCGCATTGGTTTGCTATAGCCATTGCATTGCAATAGAATCTGACTGAAAAGTTCAATTTTAATAACAATTTCGACTAATATCGTGGTGAGCAAGATATTCTACATAAATAAGGAGGAAAGATCCTATTGGTTTGCTGTAGCCATTGCGTTGCCATATAATCTGACAGAAAAGTCCAATTTTATTGACATTTTCGTCCAATATTGTGGTGAGCAAGCCTTTCTTCGTAAATAAGACGGAAAGATCGCATTGGTTTGCTATAGCCATTGCATTGCAATAGAATCTGACTGAAAAGTTCAATTCTATTAATATTTTCGACAAATATTGATGTGAGCAGGCTTTTCTGCGTAAATAACGTGGTAACATTCTATTGGATTGCGGTAGCCACAGCATTGCAATAGAATCTGCCTGAAAAGTTCTATTTTACTAACAATTTCGACTAATATCGTGGTGAACAAGATATTCTACATAAATAAGGAGGAAAGATACTATTGATTTGCTATAGCCATTGCATAGCGATATAATCTGACTGAAAAGTTCAATTCTATTAATATTATCGACAAATATTGATGTGAGCAGGCTTTTCTGCGTAAACAACGAGGTAAGGTTCTACTGGTTTCCTATAGCCACAGCATTGCAAAAGAATCTGACTGAAAAGTTCAATTTTAATAACAATTTCGACTTATATCGTGGTGAGCAATATATTCTACATCAATAAGGAGGAAAGATATTATTGGTTTGCTGTAGCCATTGCGTTGCAATATAATCTGACCGAAAAGTCCAATTTTATTGACATTTTCGTCCAATATTGTGGTGAGCAAGCCTTTCTTCGTAAATAAGAAGGAAAGATCCCATTGGTTTGCTATAGCCATTGCATTGCAATAGAATCTGACTGAAAAGTTCAATTCTATTAATATTTTCGACAAATATTGATGTGAGCAGGCTTTTCTGCGTAAATAACGTGGTAACATTCTATTGGATTGCGGTAGACGCTTTAGCCATTTCATTGCAATAGAATCCTACTGAAAAGTTCAATTCAATTGACATTTTCGACTAATGTCGTGGTGAGCAAACTTTTCTGCATAAATCAGGAGGAAAAATCCTATTGGTTTGCTATGGCCATTGCATTGCAACAGAATCTATCTGAAAAGATCAATTCTATTGAGTTTTTCGACTAATATCTTGTTGTGCAGACTTTTCTACACATGTAAGGGGGGAAGATTCCATTGGTTTGCTGTAGACATTGCATTGCATTAGATACTGCCAGGAAAAGTCAGTCTTATTAACATTTTCGTCTTATATTGAGGTGAGCATCCTTTCAGCGTAAATCAGGCGGGAAGATCCGATTGGTTTGCTATGGCCATTGCATTGCAACAGAATCTATCTGAAAAGATCAATTCTATTGAGTTTTTCGACTAATATCTTGTTGTGCAGACTTTTCTACACATGTAAGGGGGGAAGATTCCATTGGTTTGCTCTAGACATTGCATTCCATTAGATACTGCC
>NW_016910468.1:0-1307 GCF_001483705.2 Eufriesea mexicana
TGATGGCCGTATGGGTGGATGGATGTATGGATGGACGGATGTACGGATGAATGGATGTATGGACCTATATTTGTATGGATGTGTGGATGGCTGGATGTACGAGTGGAAGTGTGTATGGGTGGATGGATGTATGGATGTATGGATGTATGTATGGATGTATGGAAGGATGTATGTATGGTTGTATGGATGTATGGATGGATGGACTTATGGATGTGTGGATGTATGAACGTGAGGATGGATGGATGTATGGATGGCTAGATGTATGGATCGATGGATGTATGGATGGGTGCTAGTATGGATGGATGGTTGTATGGTTCGATGAATGTATGGGTGGCTGTATGTATGGATGGATGGATGTATGGAAAGATGGATGTATGGATGGATGTATGTATGGATGAATGGTTGTTTGGATTGATGGTTGTATGGATGGATTGAGGTATGGATGGTCGGATGTACGGAAGTATGGATGTATGGATGTATGTCTGTATGCATGCATGGATGTATGGATGGATGGATGTATCGGATGATGGACGTACGAATGGATGCATTTATGGAAGTATGGGTGTGGGGATGTATGGATGAATATATGTTTGCATGGATGGATTTATGTTTGGATGGATTTTTAGATGGGTGGAAGAGTGGACGTATGTTTTTATGTATGCACGGATGTATGTATGAATTCATTTACGGATGTATCTATGGATGCATGTATGGATGAGTGAATGGGGGTATGCATGGATGCATGGATGTATGCATGTATGGTTGGATGTATGTATGGATGTATGGGTGGATGGATGTATCGTATGATGGACGTACGAATGGAAGGATTTATGGATGTATGGATGTATGGATGTATGTATGGACGTATGTATGGATGTACGTATGGATGGATGAGTGAAAGGATGGATGGATTTGTGGATGTATGGATGTGTGGATGTATGGATGTATGGATGTATGGATGGATGGATGTATTAATGTATGGAAGTTTGTATGTATGGATGTATGAATGTATAGCCGTATTTGCGTTATGGATGTACGGAATTATGTATGCATGGATGTTGGATGTAAGAATATATGGATGTACGGAGGCACGGATGTATGGATGTGTGGGTGGACGAATACCACGAATGGATGGGTGAATGGAAGGAAGAATGTATGTATGTATGGATGCTTGTATGGATGAATGTATGGATGTATGGATTGAAGGATGTACCGTATGATGGACGTACGAATGGATGCATTTGTGGATGTATTGATGTACGTATGTATGTATGTATGTATGAATGGATTGGTGGATGGTTGTATGG
>NW_016910469.1:0-216 GCF_001483705.2 Eufriesea mexicana
TATTCCCAGGCAAGTAGATGGCTGTACTTGCCATTGGAGTGAAGGCGTTACGCGATCTATTCGAGAAGCTACAACAGATTATAGATTTTGAATAGAGTTATTCATTGGCAAGTATCTGGCTGTACTTGCCATTGAATTGCAGACGATAGACGATCTAATCACCCAGCTATGGCAGCTTGTATGTTTTGAATAGACGTATTCTCTGGCAAGTAGGTG
>NW_016910469.1:476-954 GCF_001483705.2 Eufriesea mexicana
TTAATAGACTTATTCTCTGGCAAGTAGACGGCTGTAATTGCCATTGTATTGAAGGCGTTAATCGATCTATTCACCAAGCTATAACACGTTACAGACTTTCGATATACCTATTGTCTGGCAAGTAGATGTCTGTACTTGCCATTGGATTTAAGGCGTTGGGCGACCTATTCACCAAGCTATAACAGAATATAGATTTTGAATAGATATATTATCTGGCAAGTAGACGGCTGTACTTGTCATTGGATTGAAGGCGTTAGGCGATGTATTCACCAAGCTATAACAGGTTATAGATTTTTAATAGACTTATTCTCTGGCAAGTAGACGGCTGTAATTGCCATTGGATTGAAGGCGTTAGTCGATCTATTCAGCAAGCTATAGCAGGTTATAGATTTTTAATAGACCTATTCTCCAGCATGTAGATAGCTGTGCTCGCCATTGGATGAAAGCGTTAGGCAACCTATTCGCCAAGCTATAGCAC
>NW_016910470.1:0-820 GCF_001483705.2 Eufriesea mexicana
ATGTATGGATGTAAGAATGTATGGATGTATGCATGTATGGATGTATGGATGTATGGACGTATGGATGTACGAATGTATGGATGAACGGAAGAATGGATGCATGGATGTGTGTATGGATGAATGGATGTATGGAAGGATGGGTGTATGGATGGATGTATGTATTTATGTCTGTATGGATCCATATATGGATGGATGTATGGGTGGATGGATGTATGGATGGATGGATGTATTGATCGATGGATGTATGGATGGTTGGATGTATGGGAGGATGGATGTATGGAAGTATGGGTGTATGGATGTGTGCAAGTATGAACGTATGTATGGATGGATGTATGGATGGATAGATGTATGGATCGATGAATGTATGGATGGGTGGCTGTATCGATGGATGGATGTATGGAAGGATGGGTGTATGGTCGGATGGATGTATGGATTGATGGCCGTATGGATGGATGGATGTATGGATGGATTGAGGTATGTATGGTCGGATGTACGGGTGTATGGATGTACGGAAGAATGGATGTATGGATGGATTAAGGTATGGACGTATGTATGGATAGATGTATGGATGTATGAATGGATGGATGTATATATGTATGGATGCATGAATGTTTGGATGTATGAATGGATGGATGCATGGATGGATGGATGTAAGGATGTATGGATGTATGGAAGTATGCGTGTATGGATGCATGTATGTATTAATGTATGGTTGTAAGATAGTATGGATGTATGCATGTATGGATGTACGTATGTATGGATGTATGGATGGATGGATGGATCTATTGATGCATGTATGGATGTATGGATGGATGGATGT
>NW_016910471.1:0-495 GCF_001483705.2 Eufriesea mexicana
ATATCAGAGCACATTGGTGCGCAGAAATCCAGGGAAAGCATTGTTTAGCACAAAAGCCAGAGTCGCCTGTTCTAACCTAGCCAAACATAGCGTAACCGTACGTAACATAACTCAAACTTACGTGACGTCACGCCTATTGCTACCCTCACCAGGTCCATGCAGACAACATTACAGGAGTGTAGAGCGCAGAAAAGCGCAGAAATACAATGAATGGCGGCGTATAGCGCAAAAGTGTGGGATACCATGCCCTAACGCATGTCATTTCAACATAACCAACCACTACATAACTCAATCTAATATGCCGCGACCACTATTACTGGCCTCCCCGTAGACGAGCACTCCATATTAGGGCAAAGTAGAGCGCAGAAATCCACCGGATAGCGGTGTGTAGCACAAAAGTCATAGCTACCCTATCCTAACGTAACCGGACGTAACGTAACCAGGCGTAACATAGCTGAACACAACGTTCCGAGACCACTGTCGTTCCCTCTGCAG